>NC_059503.1:17575757-17878787 GCF_914767665.1 Harmonia axyridis
TCGGTTCATCGTGTGCAGTCCACTCAGCTGACTGTCGATTGGACTCCGGAGTGAGATGATAGAGCCATGTTTCGTGCATTGTCAAAAATTCAGGTTTTTTGCAGTTAAAGAGCTTCAAACACTGTTCAAAATCATTAAGACGATGTTGCTTATGATCGATTGTGAGCTCGCACGGCACCCATTTGGCACAAAGCTTCCTCATGTACAAATATTCGTGAATGATATGATTGTACACGTTCAGATAATATCTTCACAATGTCTGCTAACTCGATCAACTTCACTTTAAGGTCATTCAGAATTATTTGGTGAACTTTTTTTATTTTTTCGTCGATGGCAGACTCTTTTGGGCGTCCACTGCGTTCACCGTCTTCGATGCTCATTTCACCACAATTAAACTTAGCATACCAATCAATGATGGTTGATTTTCCTGGTGCAGACCACGAAAACTCTTCATCAAGCCAACATTCTGCTTCAACTGTATTTTTTCCCTTCAAAAAGCAATGTTTTTTCAGCACACGAAATTCTTTTTTTTCCCATCTTTTTTCAAATAACCAAAGTAGCTACACTCACAACGCAATATCTCACAAACTAATGGTAGGAACTGCTGTCAAATTTTGACACGTATCGTTTGAAGGTTGGTACTAAATAAAAATCATATGGATTTAATACTAGCACTGCCATCTGGGCATCAGAGCGAGGACTTTTCTATTGGCCTAATAAGACTAAATACGGTGTATAGATATTTTATATATCTAAGTCCCGAATTATCCAAAATAAGAATTCAAATTTATTTAAGTAGAAATTGAGAGTCTGTTTGGATAAATGATAAATTAGGTATAGACCTAATTCAATTCATATTCCCCAGATAATTAGGTACAAGATTCAAATTCTGCAACAACTTAATTTTCATGCAAAGCACGCTTATGTTAAGTTGCTGAAAAAATCCTAAATCACTTTTGCAGAGAGGAAGATTTGAGCTCTCTGTAGAGTACGTAAAATTATAAACCAAAAACATACATTTACGTTCGCAACAGAGCGAAATTCCATCCTCCACACGACCATCTTTGAAACGGCCATTCGATCAGATGAAAATGAGAAATGTTGAATGGGTTAGTCGGAGTTACAGCATAAATCAAAAATACGCGCTTTGAAACTCAATACGTCACAATTTCCCCAACGATGGGGCGCATTTGGTGGAGATTTATTTCCTTCAATTCGCTCGTTCGAACCTAAAAGTATGGGAAAGTTTGCTTCCTCGTTTTTTGCTCTTCCATTATGCTATTTCCATAGTGAAAAGTATTCAGGCTTTGAGCTCAAAGGAAGTTTATATTTAATGTTAGCAGAACAGTAACCAGTCGGTTAGGGGAGGGGGAGAAAACTATGACTGGAGCTACTGTTTGATCTTCCCGGAGTGAAAGCTTTTCTGATATTTACACCGAAATGTCCACTTTCGAAATTAATGTTGATTGAGGACGTACTCTGTCTTCTTTGTAAATAGAGTTTGTTCTCTTTCGTTTTATATTGGATAATCAAAACCTGACTGAACTAATCTTGTAGATGATGAGGTTTTAAGCTACAAACATCCTCTGATTAAGGCAACCATGTTTATATAGAATGAATATTTCATCTCAAGAAGATTAATATCAAACAAATCTGATATATATGAAACATTCTCGTTTCAGACATGATGAATGTCTGTGAAGCGCATTCACCATTTTGTACAAATCATCCATTTCGGAAACTACCATAATAAAATGTACTCAAAAATCATGTTCTTTCTGTGGAGGAGCTTCATAATAAATATTTAATGCTAGGATACTCTTTATTGCATAAGTTTTGCAAAGTCTCCTTTATTCTAACTTCGATTTTCTGGCTTTGAATTGAAAATGTGGAAAATCACTCGGACCCGTCAATTTCTGATTCGAGGGGAAACAACTTTTCCGCTCTTTACATCCCCCTAACTGCAACATCCAAACAGGGGTGAGTACAACCCCTTGATTTCGAATAGGGATGAGGGGTGTTGCGATACCTCATTTTGAAGATCTAAATACTGTCTGATCCTAAAATTTCACTTCAAAATTTCCATTGATAATGAAATGACAGATAGAATAGGAGAAGAGTATTGTTTTTGTGATTAGTTAATGAATGCTGGAAATAGGCATCATTCACTTCCATGAAGTAATGTAAGTTTTGCAGAAAATGTAATTTGAAGGCATTCATTGATTATCCGAGTTCGAAAATCATCCAGTGACTCGGGCAGGATAGCGTAAATCTTGGATTTCAGGCCAGATCAGATAATCTGGTTGGCTGCTCAATATGTACCCTTCTTCCAACCCAGGCGTGAGGAAAATTTTAATCTTAGAACTGACGCACCGGTTGAACGTAATGAGGCACAAATACATTGGATAATTTCCTAGTACTCAAGGTTGGATCTATTGCAACATGACCTAAGACAGCCACGTCCCTCGCTTAGTCTCTTTCATATACCCTCTTTTTGTTTCAGACTGAACCAGGAGCGTCAAATTTAGCAGCCAGTTGGGTGATTGTGCCCGTTATAGGTAGTTTAAGTACCGGTAATGAGAGAAGAGGAAAAGTTATTCCCCCTCGAATCAGAAATTGACTGGTCCACATTTTCATTTTGAGGTCAGAAAATCGAGTTGTTGAACCACCCTGTATGTGTATGTACTGAGTACAGCTTTCAGCATAGATTAATTTGACATTAATGTAGATGGAAACGATTTGATAATTGAATAGTTATTTGTTTCACTAGGCAGAAAAATAGAAGATTGACTGTCGCGGCTGATAGTTCATAGCTGAGCATAAAGAGGCTAGGAATTCAGCCAAGGCAGCTACTTTGTTGCCGAGTTGAACATTTATTTTTTTCATCAATTGTTTATAATGATATATGAAGGATATTGTATTTGCAAATTATTACAATTCCCACAATCTTTTTATTTTTTCTATAGAGATAAATGAAAACGAAATTAGATAGAAATAGCAATTGTTGGAATGGTTGGTTGCTATGAAAGTGTTTATGTCCATAATAATTAGTTTGAGCACTTAAGAAATATCTGACAATTTTTTGGAAAAATGTCGGCTATATTCATATAATGGACTGTGATAGCGACTTCGAAGCACTTACGCCTTCAGAAATAAGGGTGGTAGCAAAAAATATTGATTGCCAGAAAATGTCGAATGTTTGATTCCCATTGAGAATAATTATTTAGCTGCCTAGACAGGAAAGTCATTACTTTTCTGCCTAGGTAGGAAAAGTAATACTTTGCTGATTGGTATGTGTCTGCAAAATCAATATTTGCTGTCAATCGGAGAAAAAATATTTATTTCAGAAAACCTTTATGTTAATGATGATTCCGATTTCAGAAAAATATTATGTGGACCTCCTGGTAAAAGCAGATTCCCGAACTCCAACGTTTGCTGGCTTCGACCAACAATTTAAATTGTCATCCAGTAATGCATCGCTTCCCCTACTAGATACACAATGTATTATTTCATCAAAAAAAAAAAAAAGATATAAGATTTCCATCTCAGAAAACCATTATTCGATTCTATACCCATATCCAGAATCAGACAGCATGAAATCCCTCCCCATCGCTCTTTTCATCGTGATAAAGTCTTCAACGTCATCTCTTACCCGACATATATCAATACCATAACCTATAAGTCAATAACACGCTTACCGTTCGAGAGTTGGAAAAGTTGTAGTTTGAGGAATTTAATTTCGGACGTCAATCTTTCCACCTCCTGGCGATACTCCTCCTCCCTCTGCTCTAATAGACTTTGATAAGATACGCTGCCGGCATCAGCCGAATGTCTTGTGTTATCTTGAGGAATTAGAGACTCGCTTGCTGTGGAACCTGCAAGAATAATAGATTATGCCTCGAGCTGCTTAGAATATTTACGGACAGGATAAAGTTCATAAGGAGAAAACTTGCCGAGTTGATATTAATGCGACAATTAAAGCGAATGAACGGGCTGGAAATGGATGTCTCAACTTTGTTTACGAGAGACAAGAATAGTTAGTTACACGGCACGGAACGGGGAATTATTATTGAGAATTTGAACTCAACCCCTTTTGTAACCTGGAATGCAATCATCGATATTTCATTGCACGACACCGAGACAGTGTGTTAGAATGGTATTTCCTATTTTCAATTAAGTTTTGGAGTTTAATGTGTCGTTAACCTTTCCAGGTGATGGAATGTGATCGATATTTTATAATTTGTAGAAATTTGAAGGGACTCTCATTCACTTTTTTCAACTATTCTTTGCTGAAACAAATATTGTGATAGCTTTAACTCAAATCTATTTATCTTGACATCTATGATGAATTCAAAACCGAACAGAATTTGGAACACTGAAATGATCGTAACTAATTACCTACCTAATAATAAAGAGCGATTCATCGCGATGGCCCATTAGACATTCGTAGAAAATTAATCAGAATTTTATGATGAATATCTGCATGTTGGAGTTTGAGACAATGTTCTTTCTCTCTATAATATTTTCAGATTTCTGTAACTTCCGGTTAGACCGCAAACAGAATACTACTTTCTCTAATTCTGTGGTTATTCCGTTCATTCTTCCACATCTTGTAGAACAAAATTGTGCGAGAATATATCAGAAACGCACAGTTTTCATGGTTATATTTTATTATTCTATGTTGGTACTCCGAACTTTCCGCCACGGCTTTATCTGTCAATTCATCAATTTGCCTTAAAGAAATCAGTTCTGCCAACCAACATTTTTCAATGCAAAAATCACTAAAATATATTTATGGGAATATTTAATTAATTTCAATGAAAATGCAATGAATTAGAGAAAATAATGTATAATACTCGTACAGAAGGCTCATTCTACCACTCGTTCATTCCAAAACTCGCCACTTCGTGGCTCGTTTTTGAATTTTGAACTCGTGGAAGAATATCAATGGCTTCTGCACTTGTATTATAAATAACTATTCTTATTTCAAATGGCACATCCAGTAGCATCATTAGATAACTATATTTGATGACAAATTCAGCAATATGTCATAACTTTAGTGAAATCTCAACTGTTCATGGGATCAGGGTATTCTTATGAAAAAAATGGTGGCGACGAGGACTCAAATTTTTTTTAAATATTTCTGCGGAAAAAGTGTTTTTCGAAAAAATATTCTGAATTTTCTATCCTGCAAATTTGTTGTATTATGAAACTGTTTGCGGTTTAAATCAAAAATATATAGGGGGTTCATGAGAAGACAACTCAAATTGATCAAAACTCGAGATTTTCAAATTACAACCTATATTTTTTAAGCTGAGTATTGAATGATACGCACGATCCCACTATATTTTCAACTATTTCAGAGAATTCTACGTAACAAAATATGGGGTTACTTGAGCAAAGCCTATACCTAAAATAAAAACTGAAAGAATTATCGAGGAAGAACTCAAAATGAGGATAAACAGCAATTTCTAACTGAGTGGAAGTAGTCTGAGACAAAGAAAAAACTAAAATTCATCGTTTCAATAACTAAATTTGACATTTCATGAATTGTAATTAATTGTTCTTTGAGACTTTGAGTATCAACAGACCAGTTAAAATTTTCAAATTAACATGAATGAAAACTCCTTCAGGAATGTCCAATTTAGTTATCGAAACATGTTTTCCGAAAGCCAAAGACTATTTCCACTCAGTTTGAAATTGCAGTTTATTCTCATTTCAACTTCTTCCTGGATAACTATTAAAATTTCCATTTCAAGTATAGGATTTGCTTAAGTAACCCCCATTTGTATACGTAAAATTTACTAAAAGAATAAAAAATATAGGTAATTTGAAAATCTTGACTTTTATTCAAAAATTTCGATAAGTTTGAAGATGAAGATATAAAATTTCATTTGTATTGAGTGAATTGTGTTAAAATGAGTTTGTGATCACTTTGGAAAACTGCGACTTGACGTTGTCAATGTGTCGATGGTGATCAACCAGACACTTTATAAAGAATAGATGAAGGGGCTGAACTGAAAAAGCACAGAAATGGTCATTTCAGAGCAATCACCGAAATAAAAGTTTTGGGAAACTCGTTGAGTCAAGTAAAACATGAACATGAATATTTGACTATGAATTTACCTTGCCGAATATGAAAGTTAGCAGTTACTGGAGCAGCTTTTTTCAATTCACTTGTTTTCCAAGTTTTGAAATTATGAATAAATGAAATAAATCTCGCAAGGGAAATATTTAAAGTTTGGAAATCTCTGAAGAGGATAGGCTGATCTTTTGTTCATCAAACCCTGATAATCGAATGAAAAACGTATATATCGACTTTTTCGTAATATGATAAAAAAAATTTCGATGAAATGAGGAAACTTTTAGTTTTCAAATGAAGTAGTTCTGGAAGGAGTTTGAATTTAATTACATTACTGGAAAAGTCAGATTTTTTTTCAAAGACCTATGATACAACGATAAACCTGATGAACGTTGGTAATGAAAAAATGTCGGTCCCTTATAGATCTTACTAATAAAAGGTTCTTTTGTATTCGATTGTATTTGTATTCGACCTTTTCAAAATCTTTTTATCGAAGAAAAAAATTTCAAAAACTCATTTCACAGCAATACATTATTATACTAAACATCCCATTAATGATTGTTCAGAAGAATTTCATTTCGAAAAGAAAATCAAAATCTTTATAAAATAGCACAGTTGCTAGTCTCTGCAAATTTATCGAACGAATAAAACGCGCGTTCAAAAATGCCTTTACACAACAGAAAAAATTGATCGTTTCCTTTTCTAATTTTTTCCATATACAGCCTTAAATATTCATTTTAACTGGACTTCAAATTCATTGGCTAATGAGTAAACAATACACTACAATACAACTCATTTCAACCTGTGAAAAAAAAACGACTTGGCTATCTTCGCTGCTGATAACTCTATCGGTCAAAGTTATGAACATACCATAATTATTGACTGACAACAGACCATAATTTCATTTTTAGGAATTGATGGTCCGCATTATTTCGGAACAATTTTTTTGCATATCACGGAAAGTATGTCGTGTCAATACATTCTTGCGATTCTCGTATCTGTCTCGCTGTTACAGGTGAGTTTAAATTGAAAATACTTGAGAATATGAAAACTTTGAGTATTCAGAATGTTTAAAATATGGCACGATTCACAGCGTGATATTTTAATAGATGTTTGTCAATTGGTAGATGGTTTTTTTTCGATTCTTTCGGAAAGGCTGTACCTATATACAATCAAAAGCAGCAGATGATACGTTTAAAATTCCAAAGATTATGCCATGTGATTAAAATTGTATAATTTTTTTGGGTGTTTAATGAAAGTGAAAATTCAAGTCACCCAATACGTCATTGTGTTCCTTTTTCTGTGACTAATCCATTCATTTATCTTGTAGAACGAAATCGAATAGAATATATCAGATTCACACAGATTTCATGGTTATATTTCATTATTATACGTTGGTACACAAAACTCTCCAGTCAGGGATTTATATATAATTTTTGACACAGAAATCTATTCTGCCAACCTACATTTATTCTGCGAAAATTACTGAACGATATTTATGGACATATTTCATTAATTTCAATGAAAATTGAGCGAATTAGAGAAATAAATATAATGCTCGTACAGAAGGCGCATTCTAACACTCATTCATTAAAAAATTCGCCAATTCGAGGATTATTTTTGAAATCTTGGGAATGTTGGGAAAATATCAATGCCTTCTGAAATTCACCTCTTAGAATATTTACTTCTTTTGACAGTTATATCACTGTTAGATATTTAGGATAATATCTTGGCAAGGATCTGACGTTTTTTTACATTTACAACGTTTTATAAACGTAGGATCAGTGGTTATTAGGCAAATGCTCATGGCTATATTATAAAAAAAAACAATAAAAATTGAAGAACCTCATCATATGATTTAGAACTTTGAAGCTACGTTTCTATGCATTATATTGTTTCTGCGAAAATTCATCGATGCCTCATAGTATATAATTCGAACTAATTATATCAAACACAAATAAAAAAGATATTTTGATGATAATAAAACTGTTGATGATAGGGCACTCCAATCCAATTATTTTTCTGCTTTATATAAAAGGAAACTGTAATCAGTATAGATGTATTTCTTAATTCATGGAGAAAATATCTATTCCTTTTTTGTGCTGATCTCAAAACTCAACACACCTAATATTTCGCTTACTCCTAAGATGCTTACTTAGCTGCTTACCGCAGTAGAAAGCAAAGCATCAGATGAAAAACCGACTAAGCCACGGCTTAAAAACACCGGAATTTTTCAATTATATCGAATAATCCGGCCGTCAAAGCCTTCAACGCAATATATTAAAGAATGAGGTGTTCCTTAATGAAACACATTTAGAGACTAACTGAAGTATTAATCGTAACTGCAGACTGGAATCATTTCTCCCTCCTAACTGCGTTATATCGATGAAATTAAATATGCGAAAAAATCCTCATATTGAGTTTTATAATCATATATTATACACTGCTCATATCGGAATCATTCCTTCATTCTACAAATAATTTATTTCTCAGATAGCAGTTTTCTCGGAGAGCACGGAAAAACCAGGTGCGGAAAGCACGGATTACCCAGGTGCGGAAAGCACGGAAAAACCAGGTGCGGAAAGCACGGAAACCCCAGGTGCGGAAAGCACGGAAAAACCAGGTGCTATAGAGAAGACTGTCTCCGGTACCATCAATATGCTCAACCAAACTAATGCAAAGTTGCGTACAGGTTTCAAATCAGTCGTTGACATCGCCTTTATGCCGTTGGAAATAATAGGAACTAAAGCAGAAGAGGGAATTATAGGTGGTACCCGAATTATTGGAAAAACTATTGGATTCGTGGCAAACAAAGTCAAAGGAGCTGCTATAATGTTCCAAACTAAGGAAGAGAAATTTATAAGCTGTGTGAAGAGTGAGCAGTTCGACCCAGTCAAGAAGATATTTTTGGATATTTCATCCTGTGTTACTTCCAAGGCTGGCACTGTTAGTAACATTGTGGAGAAGGGACTGGTCCAAGTGAATACTACTTTTAGTATAGTCAAATCTCTCACTGCGCTGCCCACATGTCAAGGTGCCAAGTGCTTGGCTGACTATAGTTCCGGTGAGATGATATTTATTTTGTTTGCCATTATATTAAATATTAAGAAACAATATCAAATATCAACCTGTATAATCTAATAAGGATCTTCTTTCAAAAATTCATCATAATCAAAACAAAATTGCAAATATTACGAAAAAATTTCTCACTGAGGCAAATTGTTAAAGCGTGAGTTTAATAATAAACTCAATCTAAATATACATACTGAAAAAGAAATCATGTTTGTATCGACACTTAAACTATATAGAAAAAACTTAAATATGATCACTCTTATATCAATCTTATTCCGGAAGGCTTACCGAACCAAAACGACCCCAGTTCAAATAATAATAACAATCTTATTAGGTACTAATGTGCTTATTGGCATATTTCGTGATGCCAACTCTAAATTGGAATAACATGCAAAATCTCAACTGAATATCTTGTGAAGTGCAGATGCTATAAAAAAAAAGTGAAAAAATGAAACTTTACCACCCTGTATCTCAAAATTAGAGTATTTTCGAGTCATTGTTCATAGGACACTTTTTCTTGAAATTTCCCAAGGAATATCTTATTTTCATTTGTATCTCTAATCCAGAAACACCCTGTATATTCGTGCAAAATATAGAACACGAACCCAAAATGAGACTAACAATGTTTGTTAATCGAATCCCCAATAAAAAATTCCGCTAAAACTATTCCATAATCCTGATTTGTTTGTGAAGATTACTCAAAATGCTTAATCGACAAACAAATTCTAGCATATTCGCAAACACATTTATGATTGGCAAATATTTATTTTCAGGTATTGTGGGCAAAATTGGACAGATAGGTCTTGGTATGGCATCAATTGGACTAGATGCCACAACAGGACTTGCAACGATACCTATTACTCTTCCTACATGCTTATTAACACAGCCTGCTTTGAGTCCTGTGAAAGTATTTGGACTTCTTGGAATCAACATTGCGAAATGTTTGGCAGCATAAGATCTACCTATTTTCTTTGATTGGATTTCTTTTAATTATTTAAAACCTAGTTATGTTTGTTACAATTCCATAGGTTTAATCGGAAATAAATTTCAGGGAAATATTTGTCGAAGTTCCCCCACCAACAAAAATTCGTTTAAAGCATTTGATATTCCTGATACAACAAGTTAATAACCAATTTAATCAAACCATAAATGAGAGGCGTCGCCGTCGAAAAAAATTAGGGAAGCATCAACTTGAAATCAGGAATTTCTCAACACTCTTTTATTAATTCGTCCATTGAGCCCTTGGAAACCACAGAATAATGCATATGTAGGTACATGTGGTTCATGTCAATACTTTCCTCATTTGTTTTTTTGATATTTGCGAATATATCACGATTTTTATGAATGTAGTAATATTTAATTTTTTCGTTATTCATTGATCTTTATTCTATTTTAATTGCAGTATTATCAACAGATTAAACCAAGAGAGTGGTATTAGCTACGAAATTTTTAAAATTCAAAAAGCGCTTAAGCATAATACGCTGGAGATTACTCAGATTGTTCTTCCGATTCCGCTTATAATCATTCAAAGACGATGAAATAAATCAATATCACCTATTCAATCCAAGAAATGCTTATTCATTAAAATATGATCGAAAATTTTAGTGCCAGTCATGAATATGAAGAATATATGCAGGTAACACATAAAATATCAAGTTGTATCTATTCTTCCAAAGCTCCCTGTGGATATGAATTTTCTGAAGAAAAACGTTTATGGAATTCATCGAAACCCATAAGAACTGAATTAACACTTTGATATCTACTTATATTTTTAAAAGAAACGGGAAGTGACCAATGAAACAAAGAATATTATATTTACCTATCATAATTCATTCATCAAACCGTCTCAAGAGTGGGACTTTCACGAAATGAATTAATTAAATCATTCAATCATTTTGTTAGCATATTTTATGGAATTGCAAGTACTCGTAGTTTGGCAAAATATAGCCCAATGGAGCCATATCAGGGGAATAAAAAGCTGTAATTTTTTGTGATTTTGAGCAGAAATATTGCGTTATCGTACAGGTGTAAAATTCAAGAGCTTTTGTGAGCATTGTAAACAAACTGAATAACAGATGAAGCTTACATTCTGAATGAAAGAAGTTCCCATTATTTTCTTGGTGAAACGGTCCGATTTTGGCGCCTGAAGCAAAGAATTTTTTGGCGCCCCTGCTGAAAAAGTATTAATAAACACCCCCCCCCCCCAACAAAAAACATCACCGATGATAATTCGCCATTTCTCATTTCTCTAGCTTTTTTGCTAATCGTTTCTTTCTGAAGTCGTTTCCACTGGGTTTCTTTTTTTTCGGACATTTTTCCTTACAATAAATTCCTGGATTTCTTCGACGCAACAACAATGCGTAATATATATCTGTTTCTCACATTCACAAGACACTGTGTACGATCGGTGAAAGATTACCTATCACACCACAAGATACAAAGGGCAGTAAAGCATGCAAAGCTTCGAAAACTAATTGGGATTAAAAACATTATGTTCCGCTGAAAACATTTAGCATTTATGAGTTACTAGTTACGAATTCAGAATCGTAGGAATTTTCCATAATGTTGAATGTGTAAACAATTGCACGTAATTTGAAGTGTTATTTTTCGTTTTTGTGAAATACATTCCATCCCTCATTCAATTAGGGTAATAGGCAATGCTGCTTATATTGGTTGGGTTGCCATGTGTTATTTATTGAACAGGCGACTTAGTAAAGACGGTTTGAAGATTTTTATTACAGGGAATGTTGATAAACGCAGCAAAGCGGACCAACCACATGTTGTTTTTAAGAATCAAGACTATATTTTTTTCAGAAATATGAAAGGGCGGCCACAAACTGGGCTAAATTGCCGCCCCTCGAAAAGAGGCGCCTGAAACTGTCGCTTCACTGTTTCACCCCAAACGCCGGCCCAGAAGATAATTAACAATACAATTTACAATAATTTGCGGACACAAAAACGGACAGACATCAATCGTGTCTGCCTTTCGGCACACAGGAAACGAAATTCAATAGGCTCGGAAGCAATATCCTGTTCAATATAAATTATTTGTTTCATCGAAAACCCAAAGGTGTGGTCACTATCTCAATGGAAAATTATTATCAGCTGGTATTGGTAGATTCCTGCTAAATTTCGCAAAAGGTAACGTATAAATATTTTCTTGATAAAGGATTAGGGTCCTCAAGTAGAGATTATCTCCGAATAATACACATTGTAATTTGGGGGATATACGTTTTATGACATCAATTCAGAAATTCTGCAGACGCTTATGACCAGATAACGAAATAAAGTATCTATAAAACCATTGGCCTCGAGCCAAATTACGCTATTTGTTTCCTGAAATCACACGGTCTCCACAATGGCCACATTACACGTTTTGTGCTTTTTATTACTCCTGAATTACGTGGTGAGTACGAAAGGGCTTTCGATACAACCGGGCCGCTGAAATTTATCGGCTACGATTTCGTTCCAATTGGGAATTAATCAAAACATTTTCGAAATTGGGGTATTTTGTGAGTTGAAAGGGCAGTTGGGATTCTTTCCCTTTGTTCGCTTAGCAGCTGAACCATTTCTGCTGGAGCTGGTAGCTTCTACTTCTGAGAATTGGTTTCATCCTCAGAGTAATAAACATAGATAGAGGGAGTATATGTCATTTTCACTTAGCAAATTTTGTCCCCAGCATGAACTATCGAATTTGACATGAAGCGAGCGGAAATGAAAACATATCAGTGATACGATATTTCACTCAATTGGTGAGTTTCTTCACAAAGAACGCACTTATTATGATCCATAGTGAATCAACGTTTCATATCAACTCAAATTATATTGGAATAAATACCTAAATATATAAGAAATTCAGAAAACAAATTTCAAGCACGACAAACGACGTGAAATAACCGATGACACTAGGAGAGCAAATGTTGCCAAACCTTGGATTTCAGTAAGTAGATACAGAAACTAATAAATAGTCTGCTCATTAAAAATTCGACAATTAGGAGAAATATTGGATTCCAAATATTAAAATTTGCATATTTAATCGGGAATTACTCAAATAAATATATTTCATTCAGTATAATATACATTCATAACGATATAATAAAATTGTGGATTTGAAAATATATCTCAATCCGACAACGTAATCTAACCATGTTGGGGACATGTAAAAATTGGGTATACTCTATACTCCCTCTATCTATGTTGATTACTCAATGATTTAATCAAATGCCCACACTCATATTGTCCATTTCATGACGATTTATTTTCCTCAATTCGAGCAATTTCTATAAAGCTCCATTTGTATTAGAATAATGTATTTCTCTTTGTGAACACTCGGTTCCTATCATTTTGTCACTATATCTATTATTCTCTGATTTTGAACCATAAATGGTCTCAAACGATAATATCCTACTTTTTTAGGACGAATTCCGTCCTCAAATTGTGTTCTATCCACCTATCAGTAAAGATGATAACTCTCGAACGGAAAAACCTAGAAAATGCAAAATTTTCTACGTAAATGACAAATATGAATGACAAAATATGACTAGGAGTTCTGAAATTATAGGCGTTCGAATCTTGTTTTCCTAATAAATAATAATAAATAAATGAGTTCATTGAAGCAAAAAAATAACTTGAAAACTATAGGGTAGATCAAAATGAAATATAGCATGTGAAATAATGAATGTGATTGCTTCACCAGAGGAATTGGGAATATACATATATAAATTAACAATTTCAATATTCTTGCAAATTTTCGAGCTGATTACAATAACTGAAAAATAGGAAATGTAAGGAGGCTAATGAAAAAGAAATAGGTGGATATCCAATTCTGAGACAACAGATCCGATTGGTTTGAGATTTAACCTCCACATATAGAATAGACTAATGATTTCATGCTTAGTGCAGATTTTCTCATTGAGAACGTTATAAGAACCATAGAAAATTCAAGAAGAATATCTTAAAAAACCTTATATTTTCCTAGCAGCAGATCTCATGGAGTTGAGATTTAGGGTATATAGATAGAATAACAGTTCCAAGCTTTGTGTAAAATTTCATGTTAATAACATCGTTAGGACCATAATACTAAAAATATCAAGCAGAGTTAAATTTAAATCTTTGCATCTCCATTGGTGCATGCTCTATTATAAATTCCTAAATAGCTCCCTTTTGAGTTATTTACTTTTACCATTACTAAGATTTATCCTGTTCATTTTTCAGGTAACTGGGATTGAATATTCATCTGATGACACTATAGTAGCTGATAAAGTAGTCTCAAGTCTACATCTATTGAAATCTGTAATAGATACAGCTAACACCACTCTCCTCTCAATGCAAAGTATACAAGCAAACCTGCTCATTTCAACTGAAACGGTGGTACAAAGGAATGAAAGAGATATCAACTTACAAATATCAGCTTTGAAGAAAAACGTTAGCAACTTGAGAGATAAGCGCAGCCAGACCATCTTGGACAAATGTATTGACGAACAACAACCTCTGGAAATTCTGGTGGAATCAATTTCTGATGAGATAAAAAAATGTATCACTGTGGCCCTTGCCGAGAATGTGAATATTATCAGCAATTGCATAGTTGAAGCCCAAACCTTCATGGATTTACCAACAAAAGTTGCGGCAGACTTACAAACTTGTGGGAGTTCCAAACAGTGTCTCTTAGCTATATCAGTAGATGCTGTAAATGAAAGTATGGAGATACCGTCGAAAGTTTTGGTTCTCACAGCTAGGGTACAGCAGCTTGCTTACCATGCCTTGTCCAATATCAACGGTTGTGCGGTAAATGGCTTAATAAATGTTGTCAAGCAAGGTATTTCGCTTGTTGAGGATATTGTGGCTTGTGTGAAAATGAGTAATTGAAATGATACATATTTTGTACCCATTTGTTCTTCATACTCTTTTTGTTCCTAATTTTCTTGTAGTTAATTTTTGTGTTCGACTTGAAATATAAAGAATCCAATTTTTTCTGTGTTCTTTCTGAAATTTCTACAGCATATATATAATAATTACTCAGGAAATAGGGATCTTGGCTACAGGACTGCTAATAGGGTGAATAATACACTCAGTTTCAACTGTCAACGTTTCGATCCTATTTGGGATCTTCTTCAGGACTGTAAAAGTATTTATTAAGAATTATTGGACAAATGAACAATCTGGTTACAACAATACGGAAAAAAAAAAATACACAAAATCATTTAAAACGGTCTTATAGGCTTATACTATACAATCATCAATAATAGTGAAAGACAAGAAATGACTAGGATTCAGGTGGAATTAGGTTATTTTCTTTTCGATTTTTTATTATATAATTATTATGAAATGAATCATACTTTTTCCTCCACGGTACGAATAAATATAAACACTCACCAATTTAGTCATATGTATTACGATGCGGGCGGAGTTATACATATGACTAAATTGGTGAGTGTTTATATTTATTCGTACCGTGGAGGAAAAAGTATGATTCATTTCATAATAATTATATAATAAAAAATCGAAAAGAAAATAACCTAATTCCACCTGAATCCTAGTCATTTCTTGTCTTTCACTATTATTGATGATTGTATAGTATAAGCCTATAAGACCGTTTTAAATGATTTTGTGTATTTTTTTTTTCCGTATTGTTGTAACCAGATTGTTCATTTGTCCAATAATTCTTAATAAATACTTTTACAGTCCTGAAGAAGATCCCAAATAGGATCGAAACGTTGACAGTTGAAACTGAGTGTATTATTCACCCTATTAGCAGTCCTGTAGCCAAGATCCCTATTTCCTGAGTTGAATGCAAGGACGAGATTTGTTGGATATGGAATATAATAATTACATAGAGCATAGCTTGTTACGGATACCCCTATTCATTGATATAATGAATTTCTCCTCATCCATATCAAAATTCTGATAAATTGATTAATGATGTATATAAACATGTACATTAACCGCTTCGGACAATTCCAATGAACAGTCATATATTATTGCTACAAATTACAACCTATCAAATATTGAACCAAACATTGTAATATCAAACATTTCATTGGTTCAATAAAGGTTATTCCTTGATTACAATGAAGAAAAAATCAAATATGGTGAACGACTTTTTATTGTATTAATGTTTCTGTTCAGTCAGTAGAGAAATTAGGACTGAATTCATCGATACAATAAACTTGTTTATTGAATTCATGTATACTTTTGGTTCAATGGAGTTTGCCACAAAGATTCCTTTCGATCAGACTGTATTTTTCAATTATTGAACCTATTCTTCAAGTCCCAGAAACCAAGGTGTGATTATATTCATCCATATAAACACTCTCTTGGGATACTCAAACTGACACCTAAAGTAAACAATTCTTTCATTGCTTGGATCAACTTTGTCTCCTAAAGAACATTCTGCCATTCTTATTTATGAAAAACCTTCATTTTTCACTTTCTTTATACTTGATTATGCCGATTCTGCTTGTATGGGTTTAACGATGAATCAGTTGAACAGACTCGAAACTTGCTTGCTCGATTGCTGGTGTCGAATTCATCTACAGGAAGTTCATTCACGTCAGTCAGTTCAAGCCAGACATAAATTTGTTAGACATAAAACAACTCCACATTTGGCATACACTGCTCTTGGTATATTGCAGATCTGCAGTTTCTTGGAAATGGCGTTTGTCAGACAAGAGCGTTTAGCAATTCCACTCAACAGTGAGGTTTCTGCAATTCCGTAGTTTTGGAATCGTATTCCAACAGAGGTTAAAGTCCAAAAGCCGTCTCTCAGTTCGTTCAAAGCTTAATCTCAAAAGTTATTTAGCTGGTACAAATCTTGATAATATATGTGAGTATACTAATGTTTTTTCGAAGCCGTTCTCCAGATATCTCATTCCTCAGTTCCCTGTGTCTCTTCCCATTTCCTTCTCCTCGTCTAGTTTTTAGTCATCAGTAATTTTTGAAAAGAGTTTTTTGGAACTTGGCACTTGAAAAACTCGAATTGTTACAATATTATTCTGTAGAAGTTGACAAGGAGACATAGCTTGCAATATGCTCGCCTAATGCACTTTATGAATAAACTGTTGCCAACCTTTCATGCAATAAAAAGTTCTTCTAATAATAAAAGCCAAAACATGTTGACTATAAACTAAAATCTCCATCAAAACAAACTCTGCCCCTCACCTCCTGTTGCTCTTACAACTCTCAAGACCCGTCAGTGAGGATCAAGATTCATAGCGAAGATAAACCTAACCGCACTTGTTTCGGTGACTTATCCAAGAAGATTGATGGAAGACCGTGGTTTGTTTAATTTTCCTTGTGTTAGCATCGGTCAGCGACGGGCCTGTCTTCGTGTTTACTTTAATTCGAGAACCAAGAGTGTCATCTGTTTAAACGTACCATTAGCCTGAGCTGGACTGTAAATTATCCACGCCGCCCTTGCATATTCGTTTACATTGTGGTCCTGAACCCAAAATGGCGGCTAATAGTACACTAATCGCTGTTCGTCCATTGCGCAACGTGATGTTATTTTTTTACGTGCAACCTGCGGCATTGTTCTTGTTCCAGTTGTTATTTATGTCGGGGGCATTTGTTTTTCCCCTCAACGCTCTCCAGGATCTAGTAGGTCAGGTAAGTAATATTGTTTCAGCAGAACTCGAAGGAATCCAGTGTTCATGAATATGTAAAAGGAAGATTGTTATTTGCGTTTGGAGTAGAATATATTACAGGATGGATTCGGATTTATTGTTTTGAAGAACATTAGGTTATCGGAAAATGTTACGCCCTCTGAGTCTGAATAGCGAAGGAACGTTTCCCTTCTTCCTTGTAAAGTTGCGAAGAAATTTATGTCGTGAGGGCTTTCTGCAAACTGACATGGAAAGTAAGGAACTTTGTTCCATTGTTAGGGTTGCTGTTTTACAAGAATTGCGTGGAATTTCGTTAATAATTTATACTCCTCGTTTCAACTTTCGTTATTTGGGATTTTCTGGTGTGTCACTCAATAATTCCCGGACCTAAGCAGTAAAAATACATTTCTCTCAAAACTTCTGATTTATCAGTTAGCGTAGTCACCTTCTAAAGTGAAACATTTACTTCAACATTATCAAAAGAATAATGCAATCCCGAGCCATGATATTAAGGGCTTTCAGCTCAGCCAAGCACTTACACATTATTTCCTGATGATAGAGAAAAGTTACATAGTCGTACAACTTTGCTTCCACCGTTTTTTCCGAAATTCGAGGATTTATTGAAAAACTGGTTATACATTTATAATTCAAAGTATTGTCCATCGCTGGCCACTACTTTCTTCCATCTTTCGGGCAGCTTACGAATCCCACGTTGAAAAAACTGGTCATCTTTTGAAGCGATCCACGAATCGATCAAAATGTTACTTCTTCATAAGACCAGAAGTGCTGGCCAGCCAGGCCGTATATCATTGATCGAAATAAGTGATAGTCCGAGAGAGCAACGTCTGGAGAATACGGCGGGTGGGGTAGGATCATTTCAACGTTTTCAAGTATGTTTTGATCACTTTCGCATCATGGAGTCTAGCATTGTCAAGCTGTAAAATCACTTCATCATGTGTCTCGTTGTATTTTATCCTTTTATCTTTCAATGCTTGGCTCAAACGCATTAATTGCTTTCGATAACGATCGCCTGTGATGGTTTCAGTCGGTTTCAACAACTCATAATACACTACGCTAAGCTGGTCCCACCAAATACTGAGCATGACTTTGGAACCGTGAATTGTCGGTGGAAGCATGGCCGGGATATCTCCATGGTTTTCTGCGCTTGGGATTACCGTAATGAACCCATTTTTCGTCCCAAATCACAATGCGATTCAAAAATCCCTTTCGTCTTTGCCTTGCAAGCAGCTGTTCACAAGCAAACAAACGCCGTTCAACATATCTCGGCTTCAACTCGTACGGCACCCAATTTCTATGTTTCTAAATCATTCCCATGAATTTCAGGCGTTATGAATTGGCTTGTTGCGTCACTTCCAATGATAGCTGCACAATTCTTATTGCGTTTTGCGTTTGACACGAGTCTTGATCAATTCTGCATCTCCGAAAACCTTCTCTTTTCTACCTCCATGCTGGTCTTCGATGTCAAAATCACCGTTCTTGAAGCGTTGAGACCACACTCGCACGTTCTTTCACTAATAGCAGCCTCACCATAGATATGTGAGAGCATTCGATGAGCCTCAACCGCAGATTTCTTTATATTAAAGAAGAAACTTAAAAACTCCAGCAAATGAGTTTGGCTCGTAAGCAGACATGTTTAATCGAGAATAACTTTATGATGCAGACACAAATCGACTTATATTTCGATGGCGTTATGTTTACAAATACCTAAGCTTATTGTATGACATCTACGATCTATTTATTTCGGCTACCACTTACCGCTACAAGCATCAATTGCAAATTGGCGTAAGCAAAATTGTACACGTAATACATATTCTGAAGAACCAAACAAATATACAATTCATTCAGTCAACTAGCAATAAACTTTGAAATAATACTATTCATTCGAATTTTCATCTTCAACTCGTTTTTATATAGACCGCCTACACATATTAAGAGTTAGTTAAGAAAAAATAAACGAATAATGCCTACTATGTAAATGTACTGAATAATCCAAATATCTGAATTACATGTGCAACAAAAAATCAAATGTACCTACAAGAAAATAACAAAGCAAAAGATAACCTAAAGACCAAATCTGGAAATGTCTGATCGCCGTACTGATGCCATCAATTCACGATGTTGCCAATTTGTTATTTTGTTGGCAATTCCAATTTGACGTTTTCATTTTATTCTTTCAAAATTAGTTGGGTTTGGTAACACGAATTATGTAACATTTTACAGTACAATGCAGATTTTACAGTTCTTCAAGATCGAGCTCAAAATTTAAAAAATCAAAGCGTGAGATATTTTTTCAAACAATTTGTAGATGTCAATTTCATAATAAGAATTTGAAAAATTTCATACCTGGCAACAGTGCTGGAAAACATTTAATTATGTCATTTCATCGCTCAGCTGAATGTATCATACCTAAGCAGCTTTCTGTTATTACGTTATTCTGTTATTCTCGTATTACTCATAAACTTCTCTTCAATATTCCATGAAGAATGCCTGCAGTAGTCTAATTCGTTTTATTTGTGGGGCAGTTAGCATTTTGCTGATGAAAATGGTGGAGCATGATTGCAGCACTCTGTCGATCAGGAAAAGATGCTTCACGAGCTTAATATTCTGCTTGAATTCACTAGATAATGGAATGCACCTAAACTCTTTCCAGAATTTCATGAACAATTAATGAATTCTGTCGGGTGGAAATTCGATATAGCGAATCTTGAGAATAATTTGAACGATTTTAAGTTTTAAAATATCAGGTTTATAACTATGGAATTTCTTCAGGCGGTTGTTCCAGCTAATATTACCATAAATTCATAATTTCATTTTTAATACTCACATACTTACGAAATTTAACATTTTTTTCAATTTATATCATGAGAGTTCCACAATAAATTCACTCATGAAGCTGTGAAAATTTATTTGTTTCATGTAACACTGTTGGCTATGAATCTTTGAATTATGAAGCATTGACTCGAACATCATTTTGTTATCATAATTATTTTGATATTTTTCAATATTTTTCTATACAGGGTTAGAACTATTTAGACGGCCACTACAGGGATATCGAAAAACGTTAGAAATACAAGTTGGCTTAAATTACAAAAAAGTTGCTTTATTGAGGAATGACTGTGTTGTTGTAAACAAATCATCTCCAATGGTTCCCGAGATATGTCGAAAAAACTGAAAATCGAATTTTTTTTTTGTGTAACTCATTTGTTTTTGGAGATAACTTTACGAAATTTGGTTTACAGCCATTATAGATATAGAGATACTAATGGTGTCTTCAGATTTTTCTGTTTTCCATTGTTTCAGAGACGCGATAGTCAAGTAATGATTTAACAAAACCACTCTTCAAATTTGCGTAACTAGACTCAATATTTTGGTAGAGTGTGATACAATATTGAATTCGTAAGGTTTTTTTTCATCGCCAATATAGCGTCCATAAAAAAATAATTAATATCGCGTCTCTGAAACAACGAAAAACAGAAAAATCTGAATACACTATTAGAATCTCTATATTTGATAATGGCTACCAACCAAATTTCGTGAAGTTATACAGAAAAAAAAAATCTCGATTTTCAGTTTTTTCGAGATATATGGGGAACCATTGGAGATAATTTGGAGCTGTTCACACCAACAGACTCATTCCTAAATAACGCCCCTTTTTTGTAATTTAAGTCACCCTCTAAATAGTTCTAACCCTGTATTATCGAATAATAATTAATAAATAGCATCAATTTCAATATTCGCTGAATAAATATCAATAAAACTTGTTAGTATTGAGTTTTCTGTTATACACATTAAGCTTTCATTTGATAATAATTATTAATCGTTATTCATATTTATCCATGTTAAATAAAATAGTTATTTATGCAACAAGTGCAATAAACAATTTTTGCACGAGTTGCATACAACATTTTTTCTACGTTCATGCAAAAAGCAAAAAATGATTTATTGAGGTGCGGCACTAGGTGTAGGAAAATGAAAAGCGCAACTTGAATACTTTATTATTAATATCGATTTGCATTGAAACAGGAACAAATACGTTACGAACAATTTAACTCAAACTTTATTTTTACCCTCAATGTTGAAAGTTAATGAACAATTGGTGCAATTTTCAATATGAATATTTCGTAGTGAAGTACTTTTTAAATCCACTTCTTGATTTGTTACTGCTGTAAACGTACTAGTACTTGGTAACTGTACATCGTTATTTCCTTCAGGCTGAAATATTTGTTTGTCATGATGACAGCACGTTGAAGTAGAATGACAGATGAGTGCAATAAAAACTTTATTGCACTAGTGCAATAAAGAACTTCTTTTTCCACTATATATAGTTCAATAAAGTTTTGCTTTTTGCATGAATGTAGAAAAATAATATTTCAGTTCAGTAATAAATTACGTATTTGTTAGATACTTATACACAGAACTATATTTAGTTCTGTGGTTTTTCCAATTATGTGGATACACATAATTTGTCATAAATCCAATCATAAAATGAAAAATATAAATTGTATTGATCTAACCCCTTTCTGATTGTTTCAGTTCACAGCTTCCTCCAAGTTTTCACCAATCGCTAAAAGAGCAGAATTTATGACAGCGTGGCTTTAGATCTGACACGAAATATATCACACAAAAACGCAAACTTTCCTATTTTCAAATATGGCTCTGCACCAACTTCATATATTAAAATGACAGCTCCTGATTTACTGGGACAAACGAACACTCCTGAAATATAGCGTCTTCATTTAGCGCAACCTCATTCTTTGGGTATCGAAAGAAGTTTTCGCCAGGAAATCTTTTCCAATCCACATTGAGATTATCACGTGATATGGCACAATGTATTCAACTCTTGAATGTCATTAAGTTTAAGGGACTCGGGAGTATCCGATGAGGTTATCTGGAGAGAAAGGATACTGGGTTAATGTAATCTCTTCAGATGAGATGAGTTCGAAGATTCTTCAAAGGATAAGTAGTGTTACTGTTCACAAAACAGTAGTTTTTTCACCTTTGCGACTTGAATTTGTCGACACTAGTTTTACAGATATAACTATGATAGTTACAGTGTTTTTTTATTTAAATTAAAAGTTTTCCAAAATAAGATGCTTATTTTTAATTCTTTGAAATTTTCTGTGGTGATTTTTTTGGGATAACTATTTTCCAAATTCTCATGAATTTCTCAATTCCTTTTGTGACCATATCCACTAGCAACTATTTATGAGGAATGTTTGGAAAAAGCACATCTTAAATGAATATCTGATTGAAATGAAAATACGAAAATACGAGAAGAAATTTCAAGTTGAATGGAATGAAGTTCATATGCTCATATGGTAGTCTTTTTAGACTACCTATATCCATCAATTTAATTTCAGTTTCACACATCTGTAAAACCAATTGTAAAATTGATGGAGACGGGAGAAAAATATACGTTGAATTGCTCAGTATTTCCTACTTACAATCGTTCCATCGAGTGTTCGATTTTTCAAGATGAAATGAAATGTCAAGAAAATGGATTATTTCCAATTTCCTGCGTGATCTTAAAAAATTACAAGATGTCACCTGCAGAAGTGTGTTTGGTTCTTTCTCTATAGAACTGCTTTCAGAAAATTGTATCTTCAAATAATCAAAAAAAGTTATTTTTGCTTTTGTATGAGATGTGATTTATCATTATATCATTGTTGATGATTAGTTTATCTAGATGAAGGTTCTGAATATGCGATTCCCTCAAAATTTAGCATCAACATTTGTGTAATTATTTGACATATGCAAAATGAATTTCAACTCAGTGGGCTCTATTATTACGGAAATATTCGATAATATACAAGGTGAGTCGGAAATGTCAAGCAAAATTTGCAAGAATAATGAAATACTGAATGAAAAATGAATCCGGTAATTTTTATGTCAAATAGATGCACTGGAAGGCCCAATTATCGAAAATGTCGATAAAATCATGGATATGGTCATGTAAACATTGTTTCGATTGCCTAAAAGCTGAAGGTTGCACAAAAAAACCTTCTGGGTCCTTTTTGGTCTTAAGAAGAAGCTCGATAAAGGGTATCACACGAATTAAAGCAAAGAAACCTCATGGACCGAATTTCCATTTACGACCCACTGCTGAATCGCAACAAAATCACTTACGACAACGTCAAGCGAAAACAGTCATGGACGAAACACGAGCCGGCGGAAACCGTGGCCAAGCTGGATTGACGTTCAGGAAGGTTTTGCTGAATGTTTGGTGTGATTGGCAGGGAATTATATCTACTCCCCAACGGCCCAACTGTTAACTCGGAACTGTACTGTCAACAATTGGACCGTCTCAAGGAAGCAATCGACCAGAAGTGGCCAGCTTTGGCCAACCGAAGAGGAATTATGTTCCATCAGGACAACTCCAGGCCTAACACACATCGATAGTGACTCACCAGAACCTCCGGGAACTTGATTGGGAAGTTCTTATGCATCCACCTTATAATGCGGACATATCTGTGATTACCATCTGTTTCTGTCCATGGCGAACAATTTTGATGGTGAAACATTCGCTCTAACAGAGACTTGTGAGAATCAACTGTCTCAATTTTGTCTAATAGGGAGGGCTTCTATGAGAGAGGCATAATGATATTACCTTCAGAATGGCAGCAAGTTGTCAAACAAAAAGGCCTATGTGACCTAAATCTGATCATTGAAGCAATAGATGAATCGATTATGTTATGGATAATCATAGAATATTCTTTATAAATAATATCAGTATAGTTCAATAGGTTTTGAAATACTGGTATGGCTACGAACTTTTGAAAAAGTTAAAGAGAAAACTGGTAACTTTTGAATGGATCAGTCTTCTCGGAATTTAATGATATTCTTAGAAGGTCACTTCCATCAAACTTTAGTTGTAGTGATTTCGTTGATCAAACCATTTCTTCGTTTCTAGTTCGACCTACCAAAATGAAAACTTCCACTGTTTTCTAAAACTCACAGTCGATCTGTCATTGTCAACAAAAAGAAAAAGCCATATTCACATGACCCATTCTTTGATTTTCACCAAATTTCCCATTTCATGTCATCTGTCAAGATCCCTATAGAAATTCATAAAATTCCAAACGCCCACCACCAATTCTGAATTGGATTAACTGACTCCCCTATCAAGTATGTGCCGAACCATCTAAAATATAAATGTAGTGGAGGAAATTTTGACGTGACGTTATATCTCAAGGGGATCAAGGAAATTTATCTGCGTCTTTTCCGTGAAAAGGATCCGCAAACATTCTTACCGCGATCCCAACGATGACTCACGTTGTCACGTGCCTAATCCGTTCATCAATATAACTGTTCTTTCCGGCGGTGTGGTATATATTTTTTTCTTGGAACTTGCTCTTCTGTTCTTGTGGATTTCTCACATCCGGAGTTTCTCGAGTTTCATCCCAACTTAAAGGGCTTCGATTTTCCCGTGGGTTGCTTACATCCAACGTCGTATCTCAACGTAAGAGGGATAAGGTGAAAATTGCAAGCTTTTTCCTACCTAACCGCAAGAGTGGCTCGAGAATAGGAACTCTGTCCTTAGTAGGATTATTTACCAAATACATCACTGAATATTGGTTTCGAATATTGCAAAGAACGAACTGCTCCGTTGGCGTTCTCCCCTAACAAAAAGGTTTTTCATTTATCTCTTCCTGGCAGGATATATGAAGATAAGGGGTTTTCCAATAGGAATGATGAAAATTGAAATGGCTACAATGACAACACTGTATATTTTTTTTGACACTTCTTATGTCATTTGTCTTCAGTGGGTAATGTCATTTATTCATTCAAATATAAACACTTCAACAACGTTTACAAAGTCCGGAGAATTAGCACCTTATGACAGTTACTGATTTTTTTGGGGTTTTCTCATAATGTCTTCAAACGACAATTGTAGTATTTCAATATTTCCAATTAGATAATGACAAAAAATAATAATTCAGATGAATTTTCGTTTTTCGCAAAAGAATTGATGATATGGTTACCCTACAAAGCACTGATTTATTTTGAAAATGTACGCAAAAATCATTACAAAAGAGGCAAGACTCTAATTTTGCTGAAGTACTTCCTTTCGACGTAAGTTGGAATTATTGTAAAATTCCTAACTTCTTATGATCGTTCAATCATTCTGGCAAGATCGCACATTATTTTTCCCCCTCCTTTAGGCAAATATTGACAGATCACAAGAATGTCGCCTGGCGGTGTTCACTCTCAAGTACTTTCTTCAATTCATTATATTTCAGTTTTGGAAGAATTCGACTGTTGATTAAATAAAATTCCTCCAACTGTTTCATTGAGAATTATTAACAGGTCAATGGAATAGTCTCCGGTCTACCATAGTAAAACATATTATTTTGGCCAAATTCGATTTTATTATTCAACATAGTTGCCTTCGAGGACAATAGAGCGAGTATAGCGATCTTCCAACTTTTCGATACCATTTTTGTAGTACGATTTATCTTTCGCTTCAATATAGGCCTCAGTTCCGGCGATTACTTCATCATTGGCGCTGAATTTCTTTCCAATGAGCATTCTTTTGAGGTCTGAGAACAGAAAAAAGTCGCTAGGGGACAGATCTGGCGAATACGGTGGATGCAGAAGCAATTCGAAGCCCAATTCATTCAATTTTGCCATTGTTTTCATTGATTTGTGACACGGCGCAATGTCTTGATGAAACAGCACCTTTTTTTCTTCGAATGGGGTCGTTTTTTAAAGATTTCATCCTTTAAACGATCCAATAACGCTGTATAATAATCGCTGTTGATGATCTGGCCCTTTTGGAGGTAATCAATGAATATTATACCCAGAATACTGATGCCACAATCTTGCCAGCTGACTGTTGTGTTTTTCCACGGTTTGAATTCGATTCATCGTGTGGAGTCCACTCAGCTGACTGTCGATTGGAATCCGGATTGAAATGATGGAGCCATGTTTCATCCATTGTCACATATCGACGCAAAAATTCAAGATTATTGCACGTAAACTGCTTCAAACACTGCTCAGAATCATTAACACATTGTTGCTTTTGATCGATTGTGAGCTCGTGCGGCACCCATTTTGCACACAGCAAACATGTACATGAGAACAAATATTCGTGATTGATATGATTTACACGTTCATATATCTTCACAATGTCTGCTTTCTCGATCGACTTCACTTTACGATCATTCAAAATTATTTTGTAAACTTTTTTGATTTTTTCGTCGGTGACAGCCTCTTTAGGGCGTCCACTGCGTTCGCCGCCTTCGGTGCTCATTTCACCACGTTTAAACTTAGCATACCAACCAATGATGGTAGATTTTCCGGAAACTCTTCATCAAGCCAAGATTTTGCTTCAACTGTATTTTTTTCCCTTCAAAAAGCCATATTTTATCAGCACACGAAATTCTTTTCTTTCCATCTTTTTTCAAATAAAAGAAGTAGTTACACTCACAACGCAATATCTCTCAAACTGATGATAGAAATGGTCTAATAGAATTGAATAAAATCAAGAAGACGGAGATTCTGATCTCATACTTTTCCATATACTGAAACCTGCATTACACGCTTATCTTCTTTCAAATTTCATTTACCGACAAGAAAATGCCTTCGAAAATTATTTCAAAACAAATCTTCGTAAGTACACTTCAATATAAACATTATACAAACACTGAAGCTCCAGAGTTTCGAGATTACAAACGAAAATTCTGACTTAAACTTGCCCGATAGAAAATTTTATGAAAGTGGGCAATTTAAGTTCAGAATTTTCGGCCATTCTCATTGTTGTTCGAAGAATCTGTGTGATGAAATACGGCCTCGAACCCCTTGATTATGCATTCCTTCAGCTCAAGTCGGTCAGCGTTAATCGTTTTCGAAATTCTTTCCCCCGTTCATTCTTGAGATCAATGGAATACTTTTATCTCGAAGTAACGACCGAAAAATTTGCAATTTAATTCCGAAATTGCTGCTTCGATAGAGGCGGAATTCTCTTGGTTATTAATCAGTGCCCGTGTACATCCACCAACTAATTCCTAGAATACCGCAATCTTCGGTTATTTATAAAACAGAAAAGGGATAATTCTTGCGCGAAATCTGCGATAACGCCGTAAAAACTGTCCTGGATCTTTTTGAATTAATGAAACTGCCTGCTCTTGAACGGAGGAATTCGCTTCATGAATTTTTCATCCACCGATTGTCTATGTCTTCTGGGTTTTCAGGAAACTCTCCCGTACACCGATAGAAATATAATGCCCCTTCTTATATACGAGCTTCAGTTGGGCGGGGCTCAATACAGCTTTCACCGTGCTTCTTTAGTTTGCTAAAAATTAATATTTCCCTTCAATCTAATGAAAGCCACAAGAATTTTGGCGTTTGGAATGAAGTTCTTGTAATGACTTCAACAAAAGTCTAATCGTTAATCCTTCAGAGAAAGTTTCAGGTTTTAATCTTCCGAGGAAAATTTGATTTATTTTAAATCGATTTGGGGCTGGTTATGGTCGTTGCAATAGTATGCTCTTCAAATTGCACTCTATTGAAAGACCACTATGTGAGTTTGATGTAGAAGAAACCATTGACCACTTGGTGAATACTTGTCCAATTTACAGATGTCATGGTGGTTTCCAATCTACCCATTCAGTTTCAGATTTTTTTTTTTAAATGGTCGCAAACTTTAAATCGATATAAAGGAAGCTATAACATTTATCACTCCTTTCTCATTTTCGTCTTTTTTATTTTCAGATTCGATTCAATATATGTTAGCAATTCATAGTTTAATACTTAGTCCAAATAAAACTGAGACCATAGAAACCTAATCATCATTTTATTCATATAAACAAAAGCTCTAAGCCTTCTGAAGAATTACTTTTGTTTTTTCCTCACGTTACCAAAAATCAAATTAAATGGCATTTTGTATGCATATTTCACCAATGTAAAAACTACCAGCAGGTTTTTTTTTTGTTTCGTTGAGATATTTTGAGTAGGTGAAACATGCAAACCCTATTGCATTATTTACACAAGTTTTTAACGAAACAAAATTCCTTAATTTAAAAATATGTTTTGAAAATAAATATTCACAATAATTTCCAACTCTTATGTTGTGCCCGTGAAAGGGATAGGTTCCTAATAAGAAAATAAGGTACAACATTGTGCATGAAGAGTTTTTTTGTGAATGGTATCGAAAAAATCTAGTGGGTAGCTGTCGCCTTTTTTTATTGGGAGAACAAGATGGCGTTACTTCAACTCTAAACTAAGAGTCTAAGAGCTTTTGTTTACATGAAAGACCTCCTTTAATTTTCAACAAGGATTCACCGTCTGAAAACTTTCGCTCTCATTTGGTAGTACCCTGACCATCCTGACCATATGTCCAAACAATGAAGATGAGCATTTTCAAAATGAACAGAAACACAAATATCGAACACCTATATTAAAGGAACCACTAGTCGGATTTCCATGGCATTCGATATACCAACCTATCCTAGAAATTTCAAGTTTCTTCTTTTTGAAAATTATCGCTTAAATAAGGCCAGATAGACAGAACAGTTTGAAAACGGATTCGTAATCAGTGAATTGGAAAATTAAAAAGATTGAGATGAAGTTATAGAGCGATCTGCTCAAAGAACAAACATTCAATAATTTAAAGTGAATGGTTTCAACAGTTCGTTAATTATAACCAGAGAATACAGAGATAAACTCCAAAGAAAGAAAGCTAGATAAATGAAAGATGATATATTGAAATAGGTTTTTCTCGTAATGTAAAACAAGTGTTTTTTCCTTCTACACGAAACCCTGCTGTCCTCATTCAAAGCAAACATCTCGAATGCATACTGCTCGGAACAAAATGACATGCATTATGGAAGATTGTTCTCCGTGTGTTTTTTATTCAGATACATTATTCATCTATTCAGATTTCTGTTTTTCTTTTCGTATAGTGAACTCTATAATGTATCAATGTGCACAACTTTCTCCTATATTTGTACTATGTATTACAATTCGGAATTAAGCGCAACACAGGAAAAAATCAACTAATAACACAAACAGAAAAAATTTTCATCTCAACATATTGCCTGACACACAGATCATTTACGAATCCTTTATTTGCCTTTGGATCAAGAAAATGTGAATTATGTATTCTCATATATTTTTAATTCATAAACCAACCATCATCAAAGTGACGAGTAGTCAGAATAATTATGACAAAAAGCCTCCAAGTACTATCTCAAATTAAAAATCCTGACCACAATACGGATCCCTGCGGAAATCCATGAATATTGATTCCATTCTATAATGTTACTTTCTCGACTCCCCTAGATCTCTGTGAGACCTTCATATACAGTAATCATCAATACAATCTATAATTCTAGAATACTTTTCACCTAACAAGTATGTGAATGGGTTAATGCATTTATTGAATACAATAGAATTATTTCATAATTGAACTTGTTCAAACAGGTAATGCTGTGATTGTGAATCTTTATTCACTGATCCCATTACTGTTTCAATTAATGTGGACTGTACACCATTTCGTGTTTTTGAAATTCGGGAAAGTACAATGATTAACATTTTGGTCATCATAAATTATTCCTTTTAATTCAACAGAGCGATCCCACGTATCTTCCGAATTGGAATATGTTGCGTAATTTCGAATTGAAATTGAAATGCCTCGCTATCCATAAATAACGCGTTTCGTTATGTTAGATAGAATTTGGCCAGTAATGTTGCAGCCTATGTTTTATGGATCTAATGAAGATGGATTGGGTACGTGAATTCGTTAATTTAAATACTCTAAATCGAGGAAACTACTGATGTAAATTCAGGAACTCATGTTCGTACGATATTTCATGCGCCTATTGAACCCTTGGAGAACACAGAACTGGTAAACAGTGCAGTTGACGCATGAATCAACGAATTAGCTGAAGCTCCTAAACTCACGTTAGTACTTTCCTATTTCTTCGATAGTCTACTTGAATTTTTTTATAATTCTGATCACGCGAATCAACATGATATTTCGCATAAAGTTTGAAATTGTAATTTTATATTCACTTGAAGAATCTCAACTCGGTGGGATTTCTTGACACAGAAATATTTGAAAATATTTGTGATATTGTGCTTGACTATGATTTTGACGACACTATTAACATGAAATTTTGCACGAAGCTTGAATAAGCTTAATATACAGGGTGATTCACCGCGATAGCTTATAATAAAATAATAACGGACACGTGTTTCGCGCTTTCGGCTCTCATCAGTACAGTGTTGTTTTCCTCCAAGTGTTGTTCATCCTTACACTTTTTCACCGTACTGATGAGGGCCGAAAGCCCGAAACACGTGTCTATGGTTAGCATTTTTCCTTGAGGGATGTCGTTCATCAATTTCTTTGAATAATCATAATTTTTTGCTGAAAATTTGTATGTTGGAGTTTGAAACGATGTTCTACCTCCCTAGATTTTTAAATTACAACCTATATTTTCTATTCTTTCAGTCAATTATACGTACAGAAAGAGGAGGGATTACTTAAGTAAACCCTACACTTATCGAAAAATATCTTAAAATGAGGCAAAACCGCTTGAGTAGTCTGTGACTACTCAATATCGGTACTTTCTAAATATAATGTGAAGTTATTTCCTAACATATTTATACTACGCAAAATATTTTGTGGGGTAGGACTTCCCATATCAACGTTTGTCTTGACCACTTTTGCAACATGTGGTCGGGCATTGTCATGCTGTAAAATCACTTTATGATGTATCTCGTTGTATTGCGGCCGTTTGTCTTTTAATGCTCGGCTCAAACGCATAAACTGCATTCGCTAACGATCTCGCCAAATACTGAGCATGACCTTGAAACCGTGAATATTTGGTTTAGCCGTCGACGTGGAGGCATGGCCGGGATATCCCCATGATTTCCTGCGCTTGGGATTATCGTAATGAACCCATTTATCGTCTCCAGTCACAATGCGATCCAGAAATCTCTTCCGTCTTCGCCTTGTCAGCAGATGTTCACAAGCAAACAAACGCCATTCAACATATCTCGGCTTCAACTCGTACAGCACCCAATTTCCTTGTTTCTGAATCATTCCCATGACTTTCAGGGGTTTTGAAATGGCTTGTTGCGTCACTCCCAATGATCCTGCCAATTCTTGTTGCGTTTGACACGAGTCTTGATGCCTCCAATTCTGCATCTTCGAAAACCTCCTCTCTTCCACCGCCATGCTGGTCTTCGAAGTCAAAATCACCGTTCTTGAAGCGTTGAAACCACTCTCAGCACGTTTTTTCAGTAATAGCGGCCTCACTATATGTATTTGAAAACATTCAATGAGCCTCAGCCGCAGATTTCTTCATATTAAAGCAGGAAATTAAATTCCCCCGCTTATGACGACTATTTGGCTCGCAAGCTGACATGTTTAATCGAGAAAAACTTTATGACGCAGACACAAATCGACTAATATTTCGATGGCGTTTCTATTGTTCAACTTAATTAATGAAATAAATACAATTTCATTATTCATTACTGGTCGAACACCAAAAAACTTGTGACATCGCCAGTACTTCTACGAAATTAATTTCAACCTTACTATTATCGGAACCTAAAGGGAACCACCCACGTCAATACTTATCAATCTCATATTAAAGTAAATAAAGGAAGCAACACACCACGATCCTTCAAAAATGAGACACATCCCCTCCTATCCAAATAATTAATTACGCGATTCGAGCAGTCAAAAAAATCACGATATGCCACGGATATTTATTGCCTCTTTTATTCCAGCAGAGCCGTCCTCATCTCACCATCCCCGTTTGGGCTGTCCGAATGAGTTATTCCTTTTCAAAATAACGAAGCATGTCCAAAGGAACGTAATCCCGGACATTTCCCCGACATCAGATAGCGCCTGGAAAATCCCGTTTTCCGGGAAATGGAATGTTGTCATTCCGGGCCATCCCGTGAACTTGGTTAATTAGGACATCACATGTACAATACGGCACATATGTCAATTTGAAGTTTGGAGTTAAGCGCTGTGGAGGAGGCGCTGGCCTGATTTGGGGGTAGTAAGCTGACTGGTTGTTTTAGTTAATTAACCCAAACAACCTTGACATCCTCCGTCTATTTTGTACTTGCCCGACCGATGACTTGTGTTTTGCCGACGGAGCAGTGTCAGCATGCCCGCCAGTTAATTATGGGCGATTGTAAGCTCTGCGAGCAGGCAGAAAGTTACGTGGAAAATTGCTTTCACTCATAATAAGGACTATTCAGCAAAAAAAAAAGACTACTCTGAAACTACATCGTGGGTAAAATACCAAATTTTCACGCAGGATTAGTGACAGAGGCAGCTCTATATAGACATAGAGGGTGGCAAATACTGTAGAGCAGCATTTTCTACTTTTCCCAAAAAAATCCAGTTTCCTAGAAAAATGTGATGAACAAGTTTTGTTTTCAATTTCAACATTAACTAGTGTTGAGCGTGAGCGAGTTATGGTTCATCCACATCATATAATTATTTTAATCAATCATCTGAACAAAAAAACAAACAAAAATATTTTAAGCGTTTTATAAAGTCAAAACTCGGCAGATGAAGCTCAAAACACAGAACCCGCTCTAGAAGGAGGGCAAACATTGGAGGGTGGCATTTTCTACCCTTTCCGAAAAATCCGTATTCCCATTATATTTTTTTTATAATTTTAACAAATTTCACAGATGACATAGTTCAACACATTTTTTTGGCAAAATTCGATTTTATTATTCAACATAGTTGCCTTCGAGGGCGATAGAGCGAGTATATCGATCTTCTAACTTTTCGATACCATTTTTGTAGTACGATTTGTCTTTCACTTCAAAAAGGGTCTCAGTTTTGGCGATCACTTCTTCATTGGCGCTAAATTTCTTTCCAGCGAGCATTCTTTTGAAGTCTGAGAACAAGTAAAAGTCGTTGGGGTCCTGACCTGGCGAATACGGTGGATGCAGAAGCAATTCGAAGCCCAATTCATGCAATTATGCCATTGTTTTCATTGATTTTTGACACGGCGCATTGTCTTGATGAAACAGTTCCTTTTTTTTCTTCAAATGGGGCCGTTTTTTGACGATTTCATCGTTTAAACTATCCAATAAGCTATATAATAATCGCTGTTGATGGTCTGGCCTTTTTGGAGGTAATCAATGAATATTATACCTTGCGCATCCCAGAATACTGATGCCATAACCTTGCCAGCGGACTGTTGTGTTTTTTCTCGCTTTGGATTCAGTTCATCGTGTGCAGTCCACTCAGCTGACAGTCGATTGAACTCCGGAGTGAAATGATGGAGCCATGTTTTAGCCATTGTCACATATCGACGCAAAAATTCAGGTTTATGGCACTTAAACAGCTTCAAACACTGCTCAGAATCATTAAAACGTTGTTGCTTTTGATCGATTTGAATATTTCTAGCGATTTCATAGAAACCAATTAATACCAGAGTTCAATAACAAACACAACACGCCGTATCTCAGATTACATAGCAAATTCATTATATGCACTCCCTTAAGTTTGCCGCACTTATTCACTAACACCCTGTATAAAATATTGATTTTATAAAATTCCATTCAATCATAATTAATCTCCCAGTAAACAACAAAACGTTCGGAATAGGATGTCAAAATTTGTTCAGAAAGCAGTTAAAGATTCTTCTGACAATTCGGCTACAGCATTTTCTCCGGTCGCTGCCATTGCTAAAGTAAATGAAATATGTATATGAATATTTATAGGATAGCTCAATCTCGGATATTTATGATTATAGATAGTTAGGTGCGCTCGTTTATGTGCGCTATCATCTCGACACAATGTTAGTATCCTGTGATACTGTCCGGCCGTAAACACAGCATTCGAAAGAAGAGAGCTAGAGAGCAGATTTTCAGGGTACATTTAAGATCTGAATGCGACGATTAAGTTCGTAAATGGTCCATATCCTCCAAATGGTTTCAGAGTCATAGCTATTTGAAATTTAATTTCCCAATAACTCGGAAAATACCGATTGGGTCGAATAGGAACTTGATAGTAATTGTTTAACGTCACGAAGGCTTAAGTAATATTTCATTACATTCTAGTTTCAATACAGTATTATGAAAAGAATTGGATTTTCCAGAAATGATTTGTCACATTTTCGTGAAATTTGGGTAAAATTATAGAAAACCGAAAGAATAAGTTGAAAATTCACAGCTTTTTCATTAGATAGGAAAATGAGATTTTTCTTTGTCCAAAAAATCAATAAATATCTCCCCTTTTTTGATGAATGGTATTCAATTTGGTGGACATAGTTATTCTAAGAACAATATTTAACTCATATGTCATTTTGGAATGGAACTCATTTATAATAGTGAAAACCATAATAATTAAACATAGTGATCACGTTTTCTAATAAAAATATTACAAGAGGTAAAATTATAATTTTGTGAGAATTTATAAAAAGACTAGTGAAGTAGTTCTTTTCGTTGAAAGTTGGAATTATTATAATATTACTAACTTCTTCTATTCATCAAATCGTTCTGCCGATACTGCACATTTTTTTTGTCTCACCTTCTCTGGGCAAATATTAACAAATCACTAGAATGTCACGTGGTGTTGTTCGCCTGCTGAGAGAAATATTTATTCTACGTGAACTCAGCGCGAAAGGAGTAGATATTTTCGATGTGGGTATAAAAACTAATTCAAGCACCGTGAAAAATTTCAAGCTGGAATTTCGTCGGAAAATTCAAGATGAATTTTGGAAAGTATTCTACGTGTATATAAAATTACAATTTGCAATTGCAAAATTTCATGTTAATAGTACGTCTACAAGATCCACTATCAAGATAATATATTTTACAAAAAACAGAAATGATCTGAAAGGCACTACTTATGAAAATCAAAATATCTATTATATTTGAGGTTACTACGGTTGATCTTATTAGGATATTTTAATTCAAAGAGTTTACTCATCGATAGCTACCTATTTGGGGAATAATCAAAATAATTACTTGGATATATCTTAGAACCCCAGAAGATAACCCTGGTGGTACAAAGTTATCCATTTGTTCCATCAAAACACCCCAGGGAGCCTACCTAAACTACTCTTGAGATTTCATCATTACGCTCATGCATTTCGAGCTCGTCTGAAGTTACTGTCAACCTGGGAAATCCAGATTGAACCCAGTCTACTTGATACCGAAATGATAACCAAATCAGTACTCACCCACTAGATATGCCGCATTGTGTTCCTCTGTCGAAGAAGCTCCATTATCAAGATAACTCAAGCCACATCGGTTCAATAGAAGCAAACTTAGTAAACTCAATGAACAAACCAGTAGGAGAAGTCGAGTTATCAATCTCATGCTACACTGCCGAAACATAATGTAGCGTACTTGACGCCTCCTGCAAACAAAAATGTTTTATTAGTTAAACAAACTGCAATAAACCCATTCAATCGATAATATTCAGTGTAGGAATAACAGTGTCCCAGTTACTCCAGCACATTATGTTATAATACTCGTAGGTAGTCCAGTAAATACAGGTCTGATATCACTTTTTCTCGGAAGGAGGTGCATTTTTGATATAATGATTGAAACGACTAATGTACTACCTACTCTCAAGAGACTTGCCATAAAAATAAGGGTATCTTAATGAAATTATTGGCTTATGAGTTGATTACTTGATTATTACTTACGACTAGTGAATGTTTCGAAGTTTACTCTACAAGAAATAGTTTTTAATTCTAGTGCGGTGATGTTTTTTCATTGATTTCGCAGAAAGAAATTTCTATTTTGCCTTGAAGAAGGAACAGGGAGATCAAGTGGAAAATTTTCAATTCAGGTGGTCTTCATCATAATATAACACTTCATTTAATAAGTCTCGAGACCAACCAGAAAACAAATGTTTTCTTGAAAATTCGAATTTATTCGTCAACATAGTAATCTTCAAGAGTGATACATGTACTCCAAATGCTGTTCTCACTTTTCTAATCCTCTTCTGTAGAAATGAAATGCATGTTATTTGAGAATAACGATGTAAGAGTGATTCTAAACCTCCAAAGACGACATTATAATAGAAGTACAAATGATTGATATAACAGGGTATGTAACAATATATCACTACAAAATTACATAACGTGTAGTTGACTGTTTCCAACTTTCAGCTTTTTTCATGGCTCCATGTCCTTATGGTCTATTGTGCGCCCCTGAAGTGTTCTATCCATTAGTCGTCGTAATTCTAATGAATATTTCCCTCCTGTCAAAAAGTCTATGTATCTGGAGAACAATTATCGAAAATTACAGCGATAATTGCATTGAAGAAAGCGAACCTGCACTGCGATAATTGTTCTGTTCATAGATGCTTAGATTCTATGCATCTCAGTGCCCTATTACCGCCTAGGCCAACATAGGCCATGGCCTAGGGGCGGCACAATTTTAGGGGCGGCAAATTTTTCGGTGAATAAAAAAAAATTCTTCAACTCCTCTACGAAAATGTAGAAATAGCCATCTTCGAAAATTTCGCACATTTTTTCATTACCGATGTATAATTCTTTTGAATGGAAGATAGAAATATTGTTGCATTTTTCACACCCCTCGGTAATCTGAAAATCAAAGGAGCCGCCCTAAAACCGAACAGCAGTCGGCACTGTCGGCGGTTAAGCGCATCAAAGAGAACGTAGAAAACCTATCCTATCGTAAATTGTAATTGCTACTAATAAAACACGGATTACTGTCAGGGAAATCAGAGGACTGGCATAATATTTAAAATATGAATGCGGCACGTTTGATGAGTTGCCCTAGTAGGTATTATTTTCAATGGATGCAAGTAACTAGTTAAATTTTTTGCGTGAATTTCGGAATCGGCACTGGCAGCTCGTCAGTCCTATTTTTCCGTCAATGCAATACACTCAGAATCGAGAACTAACCACTATAGAGTTGTCGCCAGTCATTTTTAAACATTACTAGTGCAATTTTGTGAATATAGAAAACGAGCAAAGGAAAGATCAGAAAAAAATGAGGAACTGGTGAAGAAGATTCCCAAGATTGACACCTTTTTACAAAAAGGTGATAAAAAACACAAAGTGGACTCGACAGAGCTGAGTGAAATTCAACAAGAATTCGATCAACCTTCAACAAGTGGTAACAACACATCAAACAAAGCTGAAAGCATTATGGAGATTCCGGAACAAGTGGAATCTTGTGAAAATCCGAAAAAAGCTTTTCCAGAAATTAGCGGCAGTTCAGATAACTTCAGTTATGATCCAGCTCTGTGGGATCAATTTGATCGATTTGAGGAGAGAGCGAAGATCAATTCTGGATTTGAGAAATATCGAAGTGAAGAAAGGAGAGCCACAACAAGAACTGTTCCTGCTGATGAAACTCGAGTGGGACATACTGCTTTGAGTGGGAGGGAAAACTTCAGAGTAGGGGTTTATCTTGTTATAATTGACTATCTAATAAGAGAATTGAATCAACGTAAAAATTGCTACAAGGGTTTTGCTGCGAAATTCTCCTTTTTATTAAAACTGCAATCGATTAGTTCTGAAGAATTAGGAGTAGCGGTTACTAATCTCATCTCTAGTTTTCCTCAGGATTTAGATGAAAAACTCCACGATGAATGTTTGCACTTCAAATCCTACTTAGCACAGTTAGAACAAACTCCAAAAACTCTACACGAGATGAGTACCTTCATTAGAAGTGATAAAAGCTTAGTGCAAGTGTTTCCCTACATCGATATTACAATTAGAATGTTTTTATGCACTTTTGCAACGAACTGTTCAGCAGAGAGGTCGTTTTCAGCATTGAAGCGAATTTTATCCTATTTGCGATCTAGCATGTCTCAAGAGCGTTTGAATTCTCTGGCCGTTTTGTGCATTGAAGCTGAGTTGTTGAAAAAATTAGACTTCGAAGCTGTGTTGCAACAATTTGCGGAAAAGAAGGCAAGAAGAAAACCATTATTAGTTTGATTATGAAAGCTGTAATTTTTTACTATGAAATATAACTCTGAAACATTAGATTGTTTTATTTCCAGATAGAAAATTGTCTTTATCAACTTCTGCGAAAATCACGTATTTAAAAAATTTGAATTTTTAAAATTCTCTTTACTCATAGGGGCGGCAAATTGTTTTTGGCCTAGGGGCGGAAAAGAGTTTAATCCGGCCCTGATGCATCTTACACAGTTCGAATCTATGGCAATTCCATTCTAAATCAGTTTGACAGGTAATGTAACAGTTTATTCGGGAAATATTCCCCCGAATTACACTCGTGCATCAAAATGACCGGATAATTTCGCATTCCATCGTGTTTTCTTTGAAAAACTGCATTCGGTCATTTTCATTTTTGGAGAAAGAGCCCTCCACCTTCGGTGTCGGGCTCTTTCTCCAAAAATGAAAATGAACTCATGCAGTTTTTATGACAACACGCTGTCATGCAAAATTATCGGTAATTTTGATGCACTTGTGCAATTACTTATGAATAGTATCTGGTATGGCTTTAAGGAAATTACGCCCCCACTTTTACAAGTTTCTTTTCCGAAGCATTTTGCGAGGCATTGCATCACCAGATGATCCGAAGTTTCTTTCTCCTCCATGCAGAATCTGCACTCGTGATCATATTCCTATCTTATAACATTTAATAATGAAAGTCTGGATAAAAACCGAATTTTGAGGTCTTCTCGCCCTTGAAATTTTTTTTGTATTATGAATCAGTAAATGAATCTACTGATCAACTAAATCAACTACAAGGATTTTCGATACAAAAGATTAGCTTTTTGTTAATTTGGGATCCCCTCAGATGTATCTACTGAACATCTTGTTGGCATGTTCTTCAATTTGCTTAGAAAGACCTTCGTATAGAATAGATAGATCAGATTAGATTTAATTAAGGAGGTTCCGTTTTACTGAGGCCTAGTGGTTTATTGTGCTCCTCCAGTATCTGGGATGACTTCAAGGAGGCAGAGGCAAATTCCTCAATTCTGCAAGTTTCGTGTCCAAAGCAGATTTTGTGTTGGCTAGTGAAGGTGAGGCCTTCTGTGACCAGGTGATCCGGAGTTTCTTCCTCCTCCCCACAGAATCTGCACTCTTCATTTTCTGCTAGACCCATTCTCATGAGGTGTTTCCAGTGAGGAGGTTTAGTATATTTTTACAAAGATCCAGATAATTCTTGGATCTAGCAGAGTCAAACTTTTTGGGATGATCCAAACCGGGAAGATTCCGCCAGAGTATATCTCTTCCGGTTTTTTCCTTCTCCTGAAACTCTTTTTTGTAGGTACATTTGCCATTACCACAGAAAGGTTCCGGTCCCATGTAAGGAGTTTGTGCACATTTTCTGGCAGGTGTGTTGGCCCCTTCATTCCCTCTAATTTCCGAGAGGCCGGAACCCAGACTTAAAATACCTTGTTATTCTTGCCTATTTCATTGAGTTTGTATAGAATAAGATGCTACTCTGGCGAGCGAAGCAAGTAGAATAAGAATAAAATGGGTATCAAAATGGAGCCCCGGGGTACTCCTATCTCGATATGTTTTTTGTCATTTCAGCCTTAATAAGAAGTAGAGGCAGACCCCAAAGAAGATGGGTGCACGACATCCGGGAGATAACAGGTAGAAACTGGCTGAGTTAAGCCAGAGATGGACGAATGTGGAAGAGTATGGAGGGGGCTTTCAGTCAGGAGCGGATGGTGAATAGCTGAAAAAGAAGAAGAAGAAATACATATTTGTTGTTCCAACTTCTAGTCGGGTTTCTCTTGCTATTGTTACTTATAGTTAAACTAATATTTTATTGTCAATTTGGTAGAAGCAAAAACCCATACGATCAACTAGCCAAATTCAAAGCTGACTGAATATTCGTTGTGAATACTCAATCCAAAATTGATGCGCCCATGAAACAATTGCTGTCAACGGATGATATCTGGATTACATCGTTACTCAAATTCGATAACTCCTGGATTATGCGAGTCATTAACGCCTTGTCGATCAAAGGATTTTCTGCAGGCCCTTTTGTTGGCCAACTCTTTCAGCAGGAACGGGCTTTCTAGTGCCACGTCAATATTAATAGAGATATTCGTTCCTCGTGATTATGCTTGTAAAATAGGGATTCGAGAGGGGTGGTTTGGAGGGGGGGTCTTCGCTGTTTTCCTTGAACCTTGTGAAAGCTAATGAAATTTATATCAATTAGTAGGCGTCTCGCGACCTGAAATTAGCCAAGGAGGGGGGAGTGGAAGAGAGGCCTGGAGGAAATTATGAACTATTGCCATAATTTAACTATTTAACTTTCTGTGCTTTATATTCAAAAGATGAACCTTTGTTTTATCCTGAAAGTTTTTCACCAACGAAATAATCTGTAACTTTGTCATTTTCAAATTATCTTCAGCCCAATTTTAAAAACGATATTATTCAACCCATAAGAACAAGTATAAAATGAGGTTCATGCAATCAATTAATTGAACCTTTTTTTTAGTTTTGGAACAAATTTCAGCTGTCTAAAAAATTTTCAAAAATTCAAAATGTCTAGTCGGCTTTGAAAAGAGCAGTCATTCGATGATTTGTCATTTTAATGACAGTTGAGCTTACGAAATCGATATAGTAGTGTAATGTATTTTTATTATAATGTATTTCTATATTTCAGTATAGTAATGAGTTCATTATTCATTACAGTAAAATCTGTGGTGTAATGAACTCATTACAGCATTGTTTTCAGTTATATTTTCCGTTTTGTGGTTGTCTAGATTGATTTCCAATCCTATCAAATTGTAACACACATCAATTGTTAATATAATTTGGATATAGATGAAATGATATGCAACAATATTCACAATTTCTCTTAATTCTGGTGGGGTTAAATCGATTGCGTCATTCATAATTCACGAATTTAATGCGTAATTATAAATTATTTCAAAATTCGAAACATACGATTCTAATTCAAATTCCGTAATCTGTCAATTTTCTTAACAGTCACACCAACTGCCAAGTTTCCATACAAAAGTCACTATAGGATGTATAAACTCAATTTTTCATTGAATTTCGACAATTTCTCACAAAACTTGACTGAAATAGAGAAAATATCGTCTAATACTCGTTGCAGAAGACAATTCGAACACTCTGTGTAAATAAGACCCTATTCTGCAACTTATTTTAGAATATACTTTTAGTCAGCTGAAATAATTCCAATATTTTAGAATCAATAGCAGAATGTGAGGAAGGTATACCATGCCAAAATCTTCCGAAAAATGGAAAACCTAGACGTCCTAGACTGTTAACTAGACAAATCAGCTAATCGAAAGTGCCAAGAATAACATTGGAAAGTCATTGAACAAACTAACACGACGTTACGATGTTTCTCATGATACAATTTGCAAAAACCTGAAGAGAAGAGGTATAGAATGTCGTAAAAGAAAGAAATATCCAAAATATACGTTAATTCTAATACCGAAATGTTGCCGTTTATTTTGCAAATATCAAAGTCATCGGCATGTATTAAGAAGGGTACTTTACTCTGATTAATGCCGAAATTGAAGGAAAAGACAAATTCTACACCGACAATATCTAACATTGTCCAGACGATGTGAAATTCAAGCAACAGTTTAATACAGTTTTAGTTTGGTGTGCGATATAAACTGCTGAGATTTCCGGGCTTTAGGTATGTGGGATAAGTTAGAGGCGAAGCTGTGAACCGTCAAAGTTACATTCACAGCTGCTTATCAAAATTGATTAAGTTTATCCACCAGACTAATGCTCAAGAGGATGTTATATTTTGGTCGAACTTGGCTTCTTGTCATTATGTATGTGACGGTCAAAATTGGTTGAACAATTACCTTTTGTGCCGAAAAACGGCATCAACCCCCAAAATTTACTGCAGGCTCGGCCAATTGAGGGATTCTGGGCTATTTTGTCTAGAAAAGTATACAGGGTGTTCCCGAATTAGAGGTACAAAGGAAAATGAAAGATGAATAATTTCAAGAGAAAAAAGTCCGATAAACAAGGACCTGCAAACACTTCACTTTCGAGACACGGGGTGTTCCTTGTAGTCCTACTGTTTTGTGATGATTATACCAGTTTATATGGAATGTTTATTAAACTTCGCTAAAGATTGGTTAAATAAGTACCAAAACCAGTAGTACCAAATAATTTATTTATTTATTTATTACAGCTTACTTAGTAGATATTCATAATAATTTGGATTTTCCTAAGGATAACTAGAGATTCGTTTGAAATTTTATTCTCAAAATCGGTAGCAGAAACAAGAAAATTACAAGAAACCAAAAAGTATAGTACTGGACTACAGTTGATTTCCACATGTTTGTAAACTACCAGTGTTCCACCAAAATTATGTCATGTATGTGAATTAATTCTCAATGAAATGAAGAAAACAAACTGACTTCCACAAGTGTCAATTATGTGATTTCACACTCAAGTGAATATTGAAAACAACCTGACTTTGATAAGTGTCACTGATGTTATTCTATGATTCCACTCTTGATGGAATAATGAAAATTAACATATACAGGATGAGTTTTTGACTCGAACATATATTTCCTCTAAAGATTCCTGAGTAGAAAGGAAACACTTTTTTCCCTATCCATTTTTTCCGATTCAGCTCGGTTGAAAAGATACATTTTTAGTTATATCTCGCAATGGAATCAAAGGAAAGATTTTCGAAATATAAATTTTTTATTGATGTGATGTATCTTTTTCGAACATGAAATTTCATCAAAGTCCAGTCAACTCCAAAATGCCGCTATACTAAATGAGAAAAAAAATCGAATCGGAAAAAATATTAAAGGAAAAAAGTGTTTCTCAAGAATCTTCGGTTGAAATAAATAAGTCCACCCTGTATTGAACGCGGTTTCAGAATGACTTATTATCAGAAATAGACATTTATCATAATAATTCATTTAATTATCATTTCGTTTAAAAGAAGAAATAAAAATCAAATATCAACTTCGTGTGATTCAAAAGTCGACTGTGACAATCAAAGAATTGCACTTCTCCAAACATTCACAGTAATCCTATCCGTGTCTCGCTAAATACAAGCGATAATTAAAAGCTTATTATTCATTCAAAGGATTTGTAAAGTCTATCAGTAGTTCATCGTATTTCAATTTGATTGAGAAACTGTAATCCCCCGTTGTAGCATTCAGTAATTGGTTTTCGTTTTCCGACCATTTTCATTCTGACAATTCAACCAATCCTCACCAGAAAATTACTCGGGTATAAACTGGAAATCACAAGAGACACAACTTTCACATAGCAGTTGGGCTAGTCACTGAACTTTTGTTTTGAAACGAACGTCCGTTCCATTTGCTCATTTTCAATACGCGTGCTGAGAAATTAATTTCATGAATATGGATTTTACGTGACATCTCAACGACAAAAGGTGTAGTTTCCACTAGAAAATCAATCTTTTTATGATGAATAACTGAATAGTTACAATATAGTCTCGGTAATAAAAGGTGTTTTTTTTAGAGCTATAGAACTTTAGAATTTATCCGCAAGATAATCTTGTGGCATTACACTTTAAATATGATTTCTGGCATATGATGGCTGGCTCGGATGTAGTCCAATCTGGACGTCCAATTTTCGATGACTTTTTCCAACATTTGCGGCCGTATATCGGCAATAACACGGCGAATGTTGTTTTCCAAATGGTCAAGGGTTTGTGGCTTATCCGCATAGACCAATGACTTTACCTATACATAGCCCCACAGAAAGTAGTCTCGCGGTGTTAAATCACAAGATCTTGGAGGCCAATTCACAGGTCCAAAACGTGAAATTAGGCGGTCACCAAACGTGTCTTTCTGCACAGAACCATTATTTTCGAAATAAAATTTCACTATTTGCAAGCGTTGTTCAGGCGTGAGTCTATTCATGATGAATTGCCAAACCAAACTGAGAATAAATCACTGCTGTTGAATCGGTCGCCATCTTGAACAGTAATGCCAACTTAAAGTTATATACCTCGAAAAAAAACACCCGTTACCTAAACATACAGAATTCAACGAAAAATTACAACGACAATTTCAATCCATATAAAGGGTTTTCCAATGGAAATGGCAACACTGTGTATTATGTTTTGACATTTTTTATGTCATCTGTATTTAGTAGGTTATGTCATTCAATCTTGAAAAGATATACACACTTCAAAAATGTTTAAATATTGTTAATTTTTTATCAAAATCCATTGCTAAATTGTGAATACTCTAGAGTATTATCAGCTGAGAAATTTAAGAATGATTTTCATTTTTCAGAAACGCCCTATAACTCGAGAACGAATCAAGATATATATGACCTGCTTTCTGATATCTTATTATTTCGAAAAAAGGGATCCGAGGTCTTTGAAGATTTTTTGTCTAAGTCCTATAGTTATCGAGATGGTTTCAGTGAGCATCGAATTTAGGACACCCTGTACATGAAGAAAAAACTTGAATGACAATTATTACTATGAAATTAATCAATCCTCCGCCACTGATAAGGAAGTAATTCACAATGTTCCTGCAACATTAATACCACTGACTGCGAATAGAAGCCAATAGTTTTTGCTTACCACGGCAAATGGGAGTTTTATTGTAGTTAGGTTCAATGTACTAGCCGCTGGATGCTATAAACAATTGATATACCATTGTGAATAATAATAGAAGTCCCAAATTGATGTTTTCATTTCGAATAATCCTGCAGCTACAATTCATGAGATTCTGAATGGCTGCCAGTGCTGCCACGGACAAATTGATTATGAATTCCAATATTCGAAGCGTCCATCCTGGTTTTTGAATGGCAATGAATATGAAGTAAAAACATTCATTTCATTTTCATCCAGAAATAAATCAAATTTTGTTCCATTATTTCTAATAATAGATATCAAGGCAAGCAATTCAATTTCATGATATAAGTGCATAGTTTGTATGTAAAGTCAATTTATATTTGAATTTCGCCATAAAACTGAATATTCGGTTCAAATGAGATTCGATCATTTGATCTCAGACTAGGGAATATCGCCAGAAAAGGACAACAATGGTGCTTTATTACTTCATTGTCAGCGAAAAATTTGAATTCCCTAATGAATTCGGGTCAATCGTTTTCAATTTTCATTTCATAATGTGCAGCGAAATATGACTCTGAACTTTTTCCTTCCGGGATTTAAGTAAAATAATGTAAAAAGTGTCAATGCTAGATCTCGATGACGATAATATTTGATTTAATTCAATAAATTTTCATTTTTTAAGTAACATTTCCTTCAATAGAACCATCTACGAGATATACCTGAAAATCACATTTTTGTATCGATTTTCAACAGCCTGTATCTTTGTAACCGGGCCGAATCGGAAAAAACTATAAATGAAAAAAGTGTTTCTTTTGACCTCAGGAATCTTCGGTTAAAATATATGTACAAGTCAAAGACTCACCCTGTATAACTGGAAATAACAAACCAAAATTCATTTTTATCACAATCTATAAAATTTTTTAGCAAAACGTTTTTTTTTTTTAATTTATTTTCCCTGTTTTTTTTTCTTCAAACGATTCCAAAATTTTATTATTGAGAATATTGAAATAAATTCAGTTAATATTCTGTATCATCTTACCTAGAAAACACAATCCATGAATTTAAAAGCTTAAATTTAAAGATACTTATTGAAAAAAGAATACTTCAACAAACAATACAATTTAAAATAATCAAATAGAAAGTTAAGTATAAGGAATACATTTTCAATGGCAAGTAATAACAAATTTGTTATTGGTATTTTGACGGCATATATAAAAACAATTAAGTACCTACCTTAAAGTGCCATCTTTGTCCAGTTTCAAGGCTGCTATTTCATTTGAAAGTATCCTTATCAATTCCTTGATTTATTCATTGTTGAGATGTGGTATCCCGAATTGTTTTTAATTCATTCATCAAATGTTGTCAAATGTATAGGGGATACCGGAATCAATCTGATCACTTACACATTTAAGCCCAAAAGTATACAATACAATCCATATCAAGTGAGCACGATGACCACTTCATTCATATGACCCCATAATATTGTTAAATAGGTATCCCAAAATTCACAATTCTCGCAATCTCGCACTGTTTCTTGCTGTCAAAAGACATGCATGCAACCGTCTTATGGTAGTTCGATTAAAAATCTGTCTTTTAGTAGCTTACCTAATGAAGCCTTCAATCCTTGACACTCTTTGAACGTTCTGTTTCTTATCATTATGATTATTATTGAACGGTCTTGAACATTATGTGTGCCTCTTTCTAATCTAGCGTAGCTACTTACACTTGAGACGAACCATCGTGCCTTCAACGCACTGTTTGTTCATAATCACCATAAACGCATAATGTTGATGAAAATAACTTGACTAATTTCAAAAAACAGAAAGAGTACTAACGTGATGATTTGTAGTCATGTAGCTTTTGAATGAAATTTTGCTTGTAACGGGTGTTTTTTACGAGGTATATAACTTTAAGTTGGCATTACTGTTCAAGATGGCGACTGATTCAACAGCTGTCAAGTGATTTATTCTCAGTTTGGTTTGGCAATTCATCATGAATAGACTCACGCCTGAACAACGCTTGCAAATAGTGCAATTTCATTTCGAAAATAATGGTTCTGTGCGGAATACGTATCGCGCACTATGTACATTTTATTTTGTTAAGCGATGAAGCGCACTTCTAGTTGAATGGCTACGTCAACAAACAAAACTGCCGCATTTGGAGTGAAGCTTATTCTCAAGTGTATGTCGAAACAGCGTTACATCCAGAAAAACTGACTGTTTTGTGCGCTTTATGGGCTGGTGGAATCATTGGTCCGTACTTCTTCAAAAACGATGATGGCCAGAACGTTACAGTCAATGGTGATCGGTATAGAGCCTTAATTACTAACATTTTCATTCCTGAATTGAACAACCATGATGTCCAGGAGCTGTAGTTCCAACATGTCACACAGCTCGTGCCACAATCGATTTATTGAAAGACACGTTTGGTGATCGCCTAATTTCACGTTTTGGACCTGTTAATTGGCCTCCAAGATCTTGTGATTTAACACCGCTAGACTACTATCTGTGGGGCTATGTAAAGTCATTGGTCTACGCGGATAAGCCACAAACCCTTGACCATTTGGAAGACAACATTCGCCGTTTTATTGCCGATATACGGCCACAAATGTTGGAAAAAGTCATCGAAAATTGGACGTCCAGATTGGACTACATCCGAGCCAGCCGTGGCGGTCATATGCCAGAAATCATATTTAAAATATAATGCCACAATATTATCTTGCGGATAAATAAAATTCATGTCAATCGAATAATCCATCGTTGTTTTATTGCAATTTAAAGTTCTATAGCTCTAAAAAAAACACCCTTTAGATATTTGCTTCAATATACCTAATTCAGTACCAAAGAAGTAGTTCTTTCTTTGTGGGAATAAGGACAAACACTGAAGAACTTTTAAAATATATTTAGCGACGTTTCGCAGATTTTCATCTGCTTCATCAGGCTTCAAAAACATCAAAGATGACAAAAACATATAAAACAAAAAATTTAAATTTTACCTGTTCAAATTTAAGATATTGTAGGATTTTTTAATTGACGACTGATGTTAGCTTTTGATTGTGTTCGAAATCAGTTGAAAGAACTTACATTTATAGAGGTAAAATTTACCGTTTTTGTTTTGTATGTTTTAGTCATCTTTGATGTTTTTTAGGCCTGATGAAGCAGATGAAAATTTGTGAAACGTCGCTAAATATATTTCAAAAGTTCTTCAGTGTTTGTCCTTATTCTTACAAAGAAAAAACCCTTCTTCAGTTCAACCATGGAGGACACAATAATTAATTTCCTTTATTTAATATTATCAGATACGGTACATTTCAGTTTTTCTAGTTATGAAAATAAAACATTTCAAACAGTCAATGAGTGTCACTTTATATGTCAAAATGAAAAAAAGGAATATTGTTGATCTCCTTCTACATATAAAACGTCGTTGTTCCCCTGTAGGGGGTTCAAATTCGATTAGGGGAAAATATGCTGAAGTCACATGATATAACTTCTCCCAATGTCAAAGTTCCCCCTCTTGAAGATTTTGAATGTTCCGTGGTCCCATAGCAGGGCTGCAGACTCCGCTCAACATATTCTGCAAGGTTTGTATCTGCGCTTCACGGTCCATTTGAGTAATTTGAACTTCACTCCGACCATGAGTAATGGCGCATTCGGATGAAATTATCGCAGTCAGAATAAAGAACAAGAAAAATTTCGGGCATAAATTTCCCGGAAATTTCCAGAAAAGTGTCTCCAACAATTACGCAAGCTTTCTCTGGATTCGCCACAAACAAAACTTCCCTGCATTATGCCTGGGATCGAGCTTTTAAGATTATATAACTAGTTATCTGCGTAAATGCTTTTTTCATCGATGAAAGAATCAGTTAAGTGTCTACGCCTTTGGAACAAAAGGAGCTACTTTGCCATTCTTTGGATTTTTCAATTATATACGTTCATATAGCTGATAAAAGAATTATGTCGGATCATGCTGATTATGTAGCATATACATGGTTCTTTTGTTCTAGTTTTCTCATATATTTATTATGTATCATACACGTATGATGTTATTTACAGCAATGTATTTCATGTAATTTATAAAGACTTCTCATTCTAATTCTCTTTTCACTGAAAAATTTATATACATAAACTCTACAGACAGGAGTTGGAGTCAGTGAGCCACTATATATAAAGGGTGTTTTTTTTAGAGCTACAGAACTTTAAATTGCAATAAAACAACGATGGATTATTCGATTGACATGAATTTTATTTATCCGCAAGATAATCTTGTGGCATTACAATTACATTTCAAATATGATTTCTGGCATATGAACGCTGGCTCGGATGTAGTCCAATCTGGACGTCCAATTTTCGATGACTTTTTCCAACATTTGTGGCCGTATATCGGCAATAATACGGCAAATGTTGTCTTCCAAATGGTCAAGGGTTTGTGGCTTATCCGCATAGACCAATGACTTTACATAACCCCACAGGACCCTTGGAGGCCAATTCACAGGTCCAAAACGTGAAATTAGGCGGTCACCAAACGTGTCTTTCAATAAATCGATTGTGGCACGAGCTGTGTGATATGTTGCGCCGTCTTGTTGAAACCACAGCTCCTGGACATCATGGTTGTTCAATTCAGGAATGAAAAAGTTAGTAATCGTGGCTCTATACCGATCACCATTGACTGTAACGTTCTGGCCATCACCGTTTTTGAAGAAGTACGGACCAATGATTCCACCAGCCCATAAAGCGCACCAAACAGTCTGTTTTTCTGGATGTAACGGTGTTTCGACATACACTTGAGGATTAGCTTCACTCCAAATGCGGCAGTTTTTTTTGTTTACGTAGCCATTCAACCAGAAGTGCGCTTCATCGCTAATGGGCGTAGTGCGCGATACGTATTCCGCACAGAACCATTATTTTCGAAATAAAATTGCACTATTTGCAAGCGTTGTTCAGGCGTGAGTCTATTCATGATGAATTGCCAAACCAAACTGAGAATAAATCACTTGACAACTGTTGAATCGGTCGCCATCTTGAACAGTAATGCCAACTTAAAGTTATATTTCTCGAAAAAAAACACCCGTTATATAATAAATTACGTAAATTATGCTCTCCCCCATTAACACCATTTGAAGAACCTCCTCAATTTCAACTCTTGGATCATCCATTGGATTTAGTTCCTCCATTACCATTGCAAAATTATGCAATATAACACATGCCACAGTGAGCAATTTTGTTGTTTCTAGTTTTAATAGTATTCCTCAAGTAAGTTCTGTTCATTTCTAGTTTTTAGACATCATCTAGGCATAAACAATAAAGATATGAAGTAACGTTATATCCTTATTTTCCTCAATGGTCAATGCCCTTCGGTTTGAGGTAAAACTTCTTCTCTTTCCACAAGTTGATCAATTTCCAATTGAGTCCGAGCTCAACCAACGGTTTAACGTTTATAATACGCATTTTGGTAGTTAACGCTCGGTTGAACTCAACCGACGGTCGACCATCCTATATAAAACCGGCCTTTATTCAAATTTTGTGAAATTTTTGTTTCTAAATCCACTATGAGTAAGTTTGAAATATTTTGAAGGCTACTACATTTCAAGGAAATGAGTAACAAAATAAATAAATATCATCATTTTCCTCTGATTATTAATGACACTCTAATGTGTTAAGGAAGCTAAGTTTTCTTAGCACCTAGGTATAGCAAATACGGCACTGGAAAAAAAGCAGAATCTCACGAAATGGAGTAAAATCCTATTGATGTTTCGGAAGGGGGAACGAACGTTTATAGCGAATTAAGGTTGATGTAAATATGCCATGTAGCGATACAGAGGGTCACGTGGGCCGAAAAAACGGAAATTAAAATTTTAACCTGGGGTAAAACGTTGATGCGAATGGAGGATTTTCAGAGTAAAAAGGAAAACTGCTTTCAGGAAAAATCCTCCAGTTCTTCCTCTATTTAAGTCAATTATCTACTGCTAACATCGATAGTTCCGTGATGGATGATATATAGATGACTTTTATACCGCAGGCCATCATTCAGAACGTCAGATTGTCGCAAAGTTTCTCGGCTAATGATGTTAAGTTTTGCCTTATGAACCCTGAACCCAAACTTTAGCTGACATCCTGGAACTTTATTCCATCGATAGAAGTTGCTGACGTGTATGCAGCATCCAATTCCGAAACCTATTTTGTACAGTAGATAGGCATCGTCTATAACTTTCGTTTGAGAAATTGAAACCGAAATGATCACGCAACTTCAAAGCACCGAGATCGACGTTTATTGTGTCACTATGAATATGTAGATGAGACGTGTCTTTGTGCGTGTTGGGGAGTTTTTTAAATCGAATTGGTAACGTATCGGTTCTCTTGAATGCTTCCACCGTAATTTTTTGACTGCATGTAGACCAAAAAGTTGATGCGTCAATTCTCTAGAAAAACTAAGAGAAAGTATTGACTACGACAGACATTCCGGAGTAGTATCTAACTATTTGGGGTTGTTTTGCAAATATCTGATAGCATTCATCGAAATTTTGAAATAAATTTTTAATAATACTATATGAGAAAAACACTGACGTAAAGTTAGGAACTTTAATGAACTTGTTCAAATTCGTATTAAAGTCATTTTTTCACGAAATTTCGCTCATAGAATTCTGATTCAATTGTACTCAAATCAGTCTTCTGAATAAAAGCCTGAAATCAAGACTTCCTGATCTGTGACATGCCGTTAAAATTTGAATGACGTTTCTTATTTTTATAATACAATTTTTTAGAGGAAACAGAAATTATATAAAAATAATACATGTATGCTAAGATTTGATTTTTTCTCTTTTGATCAGTTTATGCCAAAATATATTGGCACCAAATCATAAAAGAAGGATTTTGGCTTTCAAATTTATTATTACTTATTGAAATTCACAAATCTTTCAAAAACAATTTGCATCTGCGATGAACTTGAGACCTCAAGAAAATTCCTACCGTCGTATCTTCCTCTTTTATGAGAACACACGAAAACACACTAAATATCAGTGTAATTGAACGTATCGATATTGTGACAAAATTTCACGGAAATGTTCATTTTTATCTTCTAATTTCTTTAAATTTTTATGAAATTTTACATAAGATATAAATATCACATTTTGTTCAAGATTTATCTTGTACACGAAGGTAGGATGTATGGAAAGAATCTTAGAGTAATGAAAATTGATAGAAGGAGCATATGTCATTTTCAGTAAGCAAATTTTGTCCCCAACATGAAATATCAAATTTGACAGGAAGCGCGCGGAAATGAAAACATTTCAGTGATACGATATTTCACTCCATTCACGAGTTTCTCCACAAAGAACGCACTTCTTATGTCCCATAGTGAATCAACGTTTCATATCAACTCAAAATATATTGAGATGAATACCTAAATATATCAGAAATTCAGAAACAAACTTCAAGCGCGCCAAACGACGTGAAACAACTTATAGCACTAGGAGAGCAAAAGTTGCCAAACCTAGGATTTCAGCAGGTAGATACAAAATATAATAAATATTCTGCTTATTATAAATTCGACAATTAGGAAAACTATCGGATTCTAAATATTCAAATTGGCATATTTGATCGAGAATCACTAAACTAAATATATTTCATTCACATGTAAAAATTGCGTATTCTCCCTCTATCTATGTTTATTTCTCTATGGAAAAAAACTATTTTAACCTTTAATAGAGCATTTTCAGCTGTCGTCAAAAAAACAGAATCTGGGGGGACATCCAATACTTCAAATTAGTCTAACCTATCCAATGAGCTATGCATATGTTTTATTTGTTGTTACATGTCCTCCCTGCAGCTGATTGGAACCCAATTTTTCTATATAACTCTGTCCAAGAGGACAATGACAGAAAATGAAATTGAGAAACTCCTTCGTACTGAACTGAAATATTTGTCGTTTTCAAATGATAATATCAAATTGTACAATCTATCTCAATTCCAAACTACCCGCTCCACCAGATTGCAGATCTGTGCAGATTCGACAAATCTCCAGCAATATCACAGCAAACAGCCCTGAAAAACATTCCTTTCCATGGAAAACCGTAACAACGAGTAGACTACCTTAATTTTACTTTAATTTCGTGGAAAAGAGCTTCCTCCAGATGAACTAACTGCGTTCATCTCTTCAAATTTATCTCCTACCCCTTTCTGAAATTATATGCAAAACAGGAGATCCCTTGACTTAGCTGGGCTGTAAAGCTGAGCAATAAATATAAATTTAGGAGGAATAAATTTCGGAATATTATGGCCCAGAGTTGTGTAGTATTAAATTGAAATTCTTGGTGGGTATATGTTCTGGCTAGAGACTTGGAGAATTTTTCACGTAATAGGTAAGTCTGTCAGTTGAATAATTTGTAGACTTGAGAATAATTTAACAGTTGGAATTTTTGCAGTCATAAGGATATGCATATTGGAATAATAGAATATTAGAAATATTGTTCAGAGAAATATCGTTCCATAGTGATTGGACCAGATGATAATCAAGTGACTTTCATCCATAACCAACATAAAACTTCAATTTGGCGTTATACCAACCAGAGTTCCGAGTTCATACTGAACTCAATCTTCTACTGGGTTTAAAGTAACTAGAATCTTATACACGAAATCTTTTGCTTGAACTCCATTTGGACAACGATATTGTCGTTATAAGGAACTAAAATTTAACGAGTCAGAGAGTTCTAGAAGAGATTGGAGTTATTATAACCTTAGTAGAATACTAGGTCCTCCGTGAACTCGAAACATTTCATATTTTTATCATGTTATTTTTATCAGATTATTAGGGCGTTTTAATATTACTTGAATAGGTACTGACTCACAGTTATTTCACTAAAATTATTCTATGGAAGCCCTATAACATCGATGTAGCTGAAAAACAACTTTTTGCAGTTTTTCCTCGACTTTCATATTCAATATGAATTGGATCTACCTCAAAAATATCATGAATTCATATCTCCGCATATTCTGAAGTATGGAGTCGATTTTTCAGTCTCCAACATATGCATTCCCGATAAATTTCGATGAAATATACTGAAATATTCATGAGGTATTCTGCATTGCTTGCAAGTTTAGTTCGTAGTGAATTGCATACACATACCTGTACGATATCCAACTAGCATTTATTACTATGAAGGAAATTTCTCGTAGTACATATCATTTCTTCTTGACAAATATTAGCTTGATTAATATTTTCCAGTTTTTGATTGTAAAATTTTTACGTCTCTGTTTTTTGTTTGGGTGAAGATTGACAGGGTGGATATGACAGATATTTGAAGGGATGCTATGACGAGGGGTGATCACTTACCACAACTCAAGTCCGAAGTAATTAGAGGTATCAAGAATGTTCAAATTGAATTGTATGGTTTTGGTATAATCCTTCTTCACTCATTAACGAACATAGAAATATTTTAATTGAGAAGATTATTCATGATTGCTGCACTTTATACCTATAGCAACCAGCTACTAGAAAAATTCCGACTTTTCTAGGTCTCAGTTAGGTACTTCTTCATTTTCTTTCAGAACCATTTTGACATTAAATGATATAGCCAGAAACTAAAATAGTTTCAAAATCATCAGTCTCATTTGTTCAAATCTAAGATTGTATCTAGCCAACTAATTAACTTGGTTGTGATGTTGATAATTTCAGATTTATATTCAAATTAGAATATTAAAAATGCATTCCTCCGAAACTAATTGAGCTAGCATCTTACGATAAAAAGTTTTTTATTCGGTTCAAAGATTGCGTAACTGGTTTGAGATTTCATCATTCTGCGTAGTAAATTTTTGAAAATATGAATTCTACAAAATTGGAGTCTTTAATTTTTTTTCTTAATAATCCATTGATCAGTATCCCAACTGATTTTTGTACTAAATTCTATGCGAATATCTTTATAGTTTCCGAGAAGAGCTCTGGATGGTGGTCAGATTTTTTTCATTTCATTTTTGGAATCTATACTTTCCAAAACTTAAAGTGGAAAAATATTAGAAAAGGTTTAATATTTATTTTAGTATAACGATTCCTAACGTTCATCTATTCTTTCATTGAGTATATTCGTTTTTTTCTTAGATACATATTTCAATTCGAGATATCTGACTTCAAATTATTCACAAGACGATAAAATACACATTCATAAGTAGTTAAATTATATTCACCCTCTATATTGCATATTTTCAGAGCGAAAAATTAAAAAATCGGTTACTGAAGTTTCGTTTTCAGCTTATAAATTTCAAATCAGATCTTGTCAGATGATGAATTATTAATTGAGCCATAAATTCGTCTAGAGAACTCTCGCTTACTAATTCAACTGACCCTGAATCTACGCAGCGTGTCACAATAGACTAAATCAGAATTATTACTTGTCGCAGATTGAAAATCTGAAGAGAATATCGAGATAACAGTTATTTATGTAGAATACTGCTATTGCCCAATAAAATGTTCCAGCTGAGTGGATGGCATTGCATTTACGTCAATATAATAATTTACCTTTGGCATATGAAAAACTTCCTTTCACACTCACATATTCCATCAGTCTGCTAGTTATAGAAGGTGTGTCATAAGTATGTAACAAAACATATGTTTTTCTTCAATTACATTTCTAAGAAGATGATTTTTAAACGTTTAATTCTAAACTTCACAAGATATAATGAAATTTGGGGTAGGACCAAAGATTCGAAGAAATATTGTAAGGTCGAAATAATTTGACTATACAATATTTCTTGTACATGATTTAAAACATAAATTCATTGGGAATTTCATACGGACGTATCTGAACTTAACCAGATATCGGAATAATTATTATTTAATGGTTTACTTCAATGAACAAACTATGATTATGTGTTCCTTACAATTATTATAAAACACTTTGTATGTAGGTATGAGATTTCGTGATTGTGCGGAGGATGATATTATTCATTCACGCGCCATAGAAATTTATCCAAATAGTTAACACCTGTTCTTTTCTTTGACAATGAAACCATAGGCAATTTGAAAGTCGAATTGAAGTCTTAAATGTATTCTGAATATTTTCTGATTCCAAATCTGTAGATATTTGGAGATCCTATTCACAAAATTGGTGTTGCGTTGGCAGCAATCCATTCAGAAAGGTTGTGTTTACTGCACTAAAGTACTTATTTCGTATTTATAGTTTTAGGTCCTTTAATATTTCAGTCCTGTCCCTGACAAGACATATTTATATATGTAATATAACCTGTGCGTCGGCTCTTGAGTGCATATAGTCATTGGAAACAAAATTCTATTGTTCTTATGGGGCAACACATCAAGTTATTCTGAGATATAATCACGAAAATATTGAATATATTTTTATATTAGATTATTACAATCTATAATACCTTTACCAAAAGATCAGTATGAATACCTATATCAAAAATATATCGACCCTCACCGCTTAGATCTATTCCCAGCCTAAATTTGGAAGCAGGCAGAAATAAAGGAGAATTATATAAATGAGTTTGAATAGAACACATCTTCAAAAATCACCAACTTCGTTGAAAAATTGTATGCATATGTTTTCTTTGAAACTGATGTATTTATTAATTATTACCGGTTTCTTTTTTATGTTTATATGGTTGATATAAAGTATTTCAATCATGAATAATCCTCTAAAATTAACATATTTCTATATTCGTAAATGATTTGAGTGAAGAGTTATAAAAAAAACCGTACAATGCTATCTGAACGTCCTTGATACCTCTAATTAGTTTGGAGTTAAATTGTATTAGTGGATCAATCATCCCTAGTCATGACATCCCTTCGAATATTTTGAACTTTATCCACCTTGTCAATCTTCACCCAAACAAAGAACAGAGGTACAATAATTTTCACTTGAAAATATGAATCAAGCTAATATGTGTCAAGAAGGAATGATACGTATCACGAAGAATTTCCAATTAACCTTCGTAATAACTAATCTTGGTTTGATATCGTACGGGTATGCCCTTTTGACAACTAATATGTTAGCAATTCACTACGAACTTGCAAGCAATGCAGAATACCTCATGAATATTTCAATATGTCTCATCGAAATATACTGGGAATGAATATGTTGGAGAATGAAAAATTGACTTCATACTTCAGAAGACGCCGGGAGATGTGAATTCATGATAATTTTGAGATAGATTCAATTCATATTGAATATGAGATTCGTCAACATAGTCACCTTCAAGGATGGTACATTTACTCAAACAGTCCTCTAAATTTTCAATACCTTTTCTGTTGAAAGATTTGTCTTTGTTTTATCATCATCATCATCATCATTTATTTAAATACTCCAATACAAATTACCCTGTTAGGGTGTAGAGTTAGTCAATATAAAAAATGTAAAATATAAACAAAGGGTATAAACATATACAATCACAAACAAGGTGTCCCTAAACAATCTATGTTAAAAACATTCAAGAATCGAGTGTTTAAAAATTCATTCAATGAATAGTATGGTCTGTCCTTCATGTAGTTGAAAAGTGCTCTCTCCATCCATTTCTGAGGCAGCTGTTTGATCTCATCAGGTATTTTATTATAAATCTTCACGAGGGTATGTAAAGAGTTTCTCTGAAGGTATGAGAATCTCAATGAGGGCACGTTCAGACGTTCTTTGGCTCTAGTGGCGTATTTGTGCTTTTTTTCCATTTCAGGAAAGAATGGAGGATTGTTGGCAACAAAAAGGGCTCCTTCATATATATATAATGAGACCACTGTCAAAATACCATGATCCACAAAGTGTTTTCGGCAGCTCTCGAGCCTATCGAGACTCAGGGTACTTCTTAGACATCTCTTCTGCAGCAACAGAATTCTGTCGATTTCGCTTGAGTTGCCCCAGATCACGATCCCATATCTGATCCTGCTATGTACATATGCATGGTATGCTGTCATTGCTGTTTCTGGGCTCACCAGACGAGATAGACTTCCCAGTGCGTATCCAAACCTAGCCAGATTCTTACACAGGCTGTCTATACGAGATGTCCAATCCAGACGGTAGTCTACTTCAACACCCAGGAAACGTACGGAGTTTGTGGTGGTCAGTGATCCATCGGCACCATCATAGGATCGCTGGTGAAATTCTGTAGTAAATTCAAATTCTATTAATTGAGTCTTCTTTAGAAATAGACTTCAACCTCGGTGGTCGGTTTAGTGGGAAGTTTCAAGCACTCCAGAGCCGAAGGCTGAGAATTCTAGTTCCGAGCAAGGAAAGAAATTTTCTGGTTATGGATTTTCAGTCCAACCATTCGCAGTTGGGTTTAAAATTAACAGAGCTGTGCCTGAAGTGGTGATGGGCACAATAACAAAGTTAACACAGAACACAACAAGCTTTGGAGAGGACGTACATAGACTAGGTGAGTCGAAATAAAAACAAACAAAAAACAATCACTTCTTCATTAGAGGCAAATTACTTGCCCCGGAGCATTCATTTGAGGTCTTCAAATAGCTAGTAATCACTGTGGCCAGATCTGGAAAATAAGATGGTTGGTCGAGCAGTTAAAGGCGCAATTCGTTCAATTTGAACATGACATCATCAATTGGTGGGCATTGTCTTGGTAGAAGTTTTTTTTTCTTTTGCAGTTGAGGATATTTTTCCTTAATTTCTGCCCTCAATCGATCCAATAACGTCAACGTCAAGATGATCAATGAACAGGTGCATCCCAAATGCGGATGTCATAACCTTGCAAGCTGATCTTTGAGATTTTGGACGCTTTCTACTCGTCACCTCTCTTTGATTTTAGAGTATAGTGATGAATCCATGTTTCGTCGTATATTGACGCATAAAATTCCTCTTGTTTCCACTGCGAACAGATGAGCGGCAGCCATTTCGAACTAAAGTTTCTTATAGACAAATATCATTCGTTGCATACTATGATAAATCAACTCCAAAATGAAAGGGTATCAATTAATGATAATGAGGTTGTACCAGATTTCAATTACGCTTCATTTTGGAAGTGAGAATGATTGAATTGCTTGTGTCATGACTGGCTGATATATGGGAATAAGTAAACATGGAGTGTTACATGAAAAAACGCTACAGTCTGCAATTGAATCTTTCATCAACAAGAACAAGAATCTTTCATCTTAAAGATATAGCGTATAGAACTATACGCTCTAATGAGGCCTATTTTCACAACAAGAACTTCGAAACCCTGAAACCCATAATTATTAAGCTTAAATTTGCATTTGCAGTGAACCCAAATTGAGGAGAATTCCCAATTATCTATTTCAACAAAACTAATCAAACCAAAAGTTTCTCTTTGAAACTGGAAAGCTCGTGAGAGTAAAAAGATCTGACTATTATGTAAATGGCTTATCTAGAAGAGAATAGTTGAACACTAACTTCAATATGCCCGATGGATTCGGAACCGTGACCTTTTAGTCACCAGCAAAAGAGTTAACCAAAGCAAAAATGAGGATTCCTTCCCCTTTCTCTTTTTATTTGACATTTTGAATGAAGATGGTGTTTGAACAGTATATTTTTCTCCGAATTTTCCTGAAGACTGAATGAACAGGTACACTAATTATGTTTTTCGGTTCCAAACTACCACAAGCATTTAAAAAATTTTCCACTCTCTTCGCAGTTAAAATGAGTCCTTGTGTGAAATTTACGCTATTATTCCTCTCATAAAATCCTGCAAAACGTGCGAAACCTACTCGAATGGTTCTACACTCATTAACTATTCGAATTAACAATTCATTCCTCTTTTTCGGACAACTTCTATAATAACCATGTTACCCTAAAATTATATGAACTTTTGATCTCACGTAACTCGCTCTGAATAAATATAATTAAAAGGTTCTTGAATCATTCCATTCGCTGAATAAAGAGCGGAGGGGCTTATACTCCATTCTAGATATATATCGGGTGTCCCAAGGTGAGTGGCCTATTAGATTATTATGGAAACTATTGATGGTAAAGATTTCAAATTTTCTGGATAGATATTTGGCCATGTAAGGTACATTTTTAAAATAATTTTACATTTCCAGTGTTGCCGGATGTACGACAATTTGGCAACAACTTTGTTATTTTGAATAGGACATCCGGTATTTCTATTTTTTTTATGATACTCTATAAAATATTGAATCTATTCACTCTTACTTTTCCATCCCTATCTTCAACGGTTTTTGAGTTATTAATTATTTTTCGAAATTTTAGATCAAATTGGCGTATTACGAAAATGACTCTAGTTCGCTCAATATTTGAGATTTAACTCAGAAATTTTGCAAGTCGTTAGATATTGATCTGATCTGTGTCACTGCTTTTGAATTATGGTTGTCAATAATACAGGACGGACCAAAAAAAATCATCATTTGCCAAGTTACAAAATTGTAAAAAAGTCAATTTTTTCAAATTAGATACCTAGTATATTTTTTAATTCCTGGAATCAGTACAACACACTCTACAATTTTTCTATTCACGTCCCTATACCTATCTCAACTGGATTCCGAGTTATATGCGTTATATGTGTATATCTTTCTTGAGCCATTATTTATAGAAAAACCTCGGAACAAAACACCTGTTAGGCAATAATTGTTTATTTTGACATTTATGGATTGAACTGATTCATTGATATATCGATCTATGAACGACAAAGAGAAAATAACAATACAAAAGAAATTAACACTTATTGAATCAATGTGAAATCTAATAAACGCATATAACTCGGAATCCAGTCGAGATAGGTATAGGGACGTGAATAGAAAAATTGTAGAGTGTGTTGTACTGATTCCAAAAATTGAAAAATATACTAGGTGTCTAATTTGAAAAAATAGACTTTTTCACAATTTTGTAACTTGGCAAATGATGAATTTTTTTGGTCCGTCCTGTATTATTGACAACCATAATTCAAAAGCAGTGACACAGATCAGATCAATATCTAACGACTTGCAAAATTTCTGACTTAAATCTCAAATATTGAGCGAACTAGAGTCATTTTCGTAATACGCCAATTTGATCTAAAATTTCGAAAAATAATTAATAACTCAAAAACCGTTGAAGATAGGGATGGAAAAGTAAGAGTGAATAGATTCAATATTTTATGGAGTATCATAAAAAAAATAGAAATACCGGATGTCCTATTCAAAATAACAAAGTTGTTGCCAAATTGTCGTACATCCGGCAACACTGGAAATGTGAAATTATTTTAAAAATGTACCTTATATGGCCAAATATCTATCCACAAAATTTGAAATTTTTACTATCAATAGTTTCCATAATAATCTAATAGGCCACTCACCTTGGGACACCCGATATATATTTACTCTATGTTAATTTTGCGTATGGTTAATGTGTACCTTCAATTTAGGTACCAGTGATAAATTTGTTTACCGTTGACAAATGAAATTATCGTACTAATTCATATAATAGCAAATATATGTCAAATCAAACGTTGTTATTCGTCCGAAAAAAAGATGAGGAAATGTTTGATGTGAAGTCAGGAGCTTTTGAGCGCTTGTCCATTCATGAGCCAATTGCGCCCTTGGAAAGCACAAACCTATATGAGTACTTTCCAAATGGAATGACTTGAATATCATAAGATGTTTTGAAAGAAAATAAAATTCTCCTTTAGACGACATAAAATGCCCCTAAATCTAAATTGTGAGGTTTCCTAATTAAAAGTTTTAATCCCAATGATTTGTCCTATACCCAACATTGGGTCCAACAGGATCAATAAATTATTATTAATATTGTAATATTTATTTATTCATAACAAGAACATTAACAGGTAAACTAATGCCCAAAAAAAGTCCACAACTAGGGTATAAAGTTTACAGAAGAAAGAACAAAATTTTGATTTTCAATTTTACAATTTTTATGATTTATAATTGATTCTTGAAAAAGGATGAAAACATATACTGATAAAAAAGAATTATTATTATGTATTTATATAGTACAAATGTAATTTTTGTTTTAGATATCCATGAAAGGTCATAGAACTTGTGAATAATGATAATGACTATCGGCATCGCTTGTAAAACATTATTGTTGAATTCTATAACGAATATTTCATGGAAAAACGATTCAAATGTAAAGCAATAAATGATATACAGAAGTTTCGATGAAAGTATTCATTCTTCACGACCAATATGATTAAATTGTAGTAAGAACATGCAGAATATTTAATGAGATAGGTATATATCCTTACTTACAACCAATGGACAAAAGGAAATTTATGCGCATTTGCCGTGAAGAATGAACAATTTCATCAAAACTCCATTGGTGTACCTAATTATAGTTTTCCATTTGAATCGGCAATTAATTAAATATTTATTGATGAATTCATCAATACTGTACAATCAGTGCTGATTGTCGAATTATCATAAGTATTTTGAATGTTCTATGACATTTCATGAATATCTAAAACGAATGTAGCTCAATACATGAAATTCCGCACCAGACTTGAAATTGTAATTCTACATAAAAAATGCAAGTTTTCATATCGGTTGAATTCGCAGTTTTGAAATTAGGTCATATTTACGGAACCACTTGTCAGGTTTGGCTCATTTACGAAATTAACCCTAAAAATTTCAAGTTTCTAGGCCCTTTCATTAGAAATGGACAGAGAGAATCGAAAGTGAGGAAGCGTTCGCAATCAGTAAGTTAAACCTTGTCGTTTGAGACCTCAAAGTAATAAACATAGATAGAGGGAGCATATATCATTTTCAGTAAGCAAATTTGTCCCCAACATGAACTATCAAATTTGACATCAAGCGCGTAGAAATAAAACATATCAGTGATACAATATTTCACTCAATTCGCGAGTTTCTCCACAAAGAACGCACTTTTTATATCCCATAGTAAATCAATATATTGAAATAAATACCTAAACATATCAGAAATTCAGAAAACAAACTTCAAGCGCGCCAAACGACGTGAATCAACCGATGACACTAGGAGAGCAAAAGTTGCCGAACCTTGGATTGCAGCTGGTAGATACAGAAAATAATAAATATTCTGCTTATTATAAATTCGACAATTACGAAAAATATCGGATTCCAACTATTCAAATTTGCATATTCAATCGGGAATCACTCAAATAAATATATTTCATTCAATATAATATACATTCAAAATGATATAGTAAAATTGTGGATTTGAAAATATATCACAATCCGACAACGTAATCTCACCATGGTGGGGACATGTAAAAATTGCGTATACTCCCTCTATCTATGTTTATTACTTTACGTTTGAGACCATTGCCGGCTCAAAATTCGAAAATTACGCACATTGCAACGAAATGATGAGCGATCTGTGCGGAGATGAGCGCTCAAATCATTCATCCAAAAATGAGCCTTACCAATTCCATTCAAGCCTTCTGGGTCCATGGTATCTCATTCTCTCTATTCTACTCGTAAAAGAAAGAGAGGAGGGCATAGTCTCTCCCGTACATGGTTAGACGCAAGAATTTGATTGTGTTAAGTTGTCCTTGACTTCGAACGAAAATTTACACAGTCCAATATTTTTAGACGATCGCACTGCAAACACTGAACATAAACTGATCTGTTGTATTCGAACAGAAAACAACTGGCCAATTAATTAGAAGGGAGGTAGAGGGACGATGAAAATGTGCGTTTCTATGGTCGTACTGGAGTTTGTGTGTCCTTGGTAATAGTTTTGGGTGAACACTAGCAATATTATTTTATGGAAAATAGAATTTAATAGGTGAACTACAATTGGCAAAAATCATTCGAATGATGTTGATTATTTATGGTAAATCTTCCACAGGGGACCCAAAAGTTGATAGACAATATCTGTCTTTTTATGTTATCAAAAATAAGAAAAGCACACGCTATCACACGAATTTTGCACGAAGCTTGAAATTGTTATTCTGTACTGTATACAAGCGAAATATCAGAGTATAGATCAGCAAGTGCCTTAAACACATACATATCATATATGTAATATTGCTTCCCAATCTACCGTAGAGTAGTAGAGTAAACCGTGTGATCACTTTCGGGATAAGAAAAACTTTTGCTATATGATTCGGGAGAAAAAACATAAAGTTAAAATCTTTTTTGTTACCTAGCATCCATTCGAAGACATTTTAGTTCATAGAACAAGATATTATAATGCACGTCTGTTTTTTTCTCGACACAGTTATATAACGGAAATCTTCGAATACTTATTTCATTAATTCACTGATATATCAACCCAAAATTTCTTCAAAACAATTATTTAAAAAATATATATCGAAGAAAGATGTTTCCACAAGATGCCTCCATTCAAAAACACAAATTTCTATAGGAAAATTTTCGGGTAATTTTTTTCGAATGGATTCAGTACCTTATGATCAATTGGCACGGAACTGTACACAAAAACAAATCAGGTTAATTAAAGCAAGCATTTATTCGACAAAGATACAAGAGTTAATAATAAACCAACAAGCACACCTAAGGTAAAGGGCATTCTAGATTGCTTGATAAAACACAATGAATGCGTCCTTGATGATACTCGCTATTGTAATAATTATCAAACACGTAATCATTGGCATCGGATATAGATATGACACACTAATTCTAGACAATTCGTACAGGCAATTACATTACTTAATGAGAAAAATATCAGCGTGTAGCCAAAAAGAAATTATTCAGACCTTGACTTTGAAATAAATTTGGTAGACAATTCAGTATCATATCTATAGGTTAGGATATTTAAGTCTTTATGAATATATTTTTTTCCAGTCAAAAATTCATTGCTTCTAATGCACTGTTTGTATGCCACTCATCATAGAGATTTTTTGTTAACGCATCCGCTTCTTGCGCTTTTGTTTGAAATTTTCGAATCTTTATTCGGTTTCTAACGATTGTGATCGACTAACAGTTAGTAAAATACAAAGTCAAAATCAATTCTGTCCGTCAGCCATGTATCAGGTGTCCCAAATTTGTTCTCTAGTGAGAGGATCTCAAAATCCCTTTGAGGTAGAAAAAAAAATGAATGCCACATTTCCTAGGTTCGATCTTTAAGAGAATTCTTTTGGTGAAAACCGCAACGTTATAAGTTCACCTCTTTTCAAGCTATAGGAGAAAATTGGGAAATGTCGTGAAATGAAAAATTCTCGTATCTTCTTAAGTACTGGTACAGCGTTAGATTTTTTCCTTTAGTCACATTCAAAGAACTATCATTTATTCAATGAACCATACTTTCTAAAGGCTTATGTCCTTTCTTTCAATGGTTCCAATGAAGAGATCAAGCAAAATCAAAAATATGTGGCTATTTTGACGTCCTATGTATGCATTATTATTTCATAATTTGCATGCAAATGACTAGGTTATATGCTATGGCTATGTTATATATCTGTGAATCACAAAATATGAGAGCATGAAAAAAGTGAATTCCTAAGTATACTGCTCTTGACCACCGAACATTTTAATGATCTGGAGTTTACAGATCATAGAAAGGTTGATTTGTGCGAAACTGAAACTTATGATTTTCATGGTTTGAAAAGAAATTTATATAACATGTTATAGATTTTTCGAGAAAAGAAAAAGAGCGATTTCATTTGTTACAATTTTTTTATGGTTTATATTAAAAAAACACAAGCTTGTATTATAACTTCAAAACTCATTTCAATAAAAATGTTTACATCAATGGATTCTATTGAAAAAAGTGACCATAGAATGTTCCTGTTTTATGTTTATAGCGCCAGTAACAAAGAAATTATTAGAACTTTTCATTTCACGACATTTACCAATTTTCTCTTATACATAACAGTTGAATATATAAGGTTGCGGTTTTCACCTAATGAATTCTCACCCAAACCCAAAAATGTGCCTTTCCTTTTTTTTTCTAGCTCAAAGGGTTTCTGAGATCCCTCCACTAGACAACGAATTTAGGACACCCCATATAACTCTGGAGCAGAATATGATAGAAAATTACAATTTGCATTGTAGATTTTGTCACTACAGGCATACAGTTCATCGATAAAGTGAGTTATCCCACTATTCAGCTATGTGCATATAATGAGGAATATCAACCGGAGAGTCAAGAATGCATTTATTATTTTTATATGACTTTTCATATCCCCCGGCAAAATTTCCTAAAAATGATATTGGGTGGAAGAATTACGTCATAATATGTAATAATTCAGATTAGTATTTATAATGATGAAAGAAGTATATTAAAGGAAAAATCTACATCCGAAATTCCTTGAAAAAATTACATGAATACAAATTTAAATAATCGTGCAGGATCGTGCTTTTCTCATTTTATTTTCCTGCTTATTTAAAACAAACCATATCAAGATCCATCATTATTTTCAAACTTCATTCCAAATATTTATATGAAACTGAACGAAATACGATTTCAATATCTAAATCCCAATCAAAATTTGGCTGCTTCAAATAAATATACGCGTTTATTTTTCACAATATATGTAATGTTTACTCATTTGAAATGTCCATATGGTGACATTTTCAAAGCGCTCTATTTCAGAAAAGAAGAATAACAACCAATTAATAATGTCTTCTCCGTTTCTTATGGTAATTTAGTCACATTAAATAGAGATTTTTATATTTCCTCAAATATGATTGATTGATAGTGATTAATCATTTCCCAAACAAATATTGAATTATTCAATTGCTAATAAAGAAGGAAGTTTCAGGAAAAGGCCAAACCATGTTCTGTTCGACAACAACGTAACACAAATGCAACATTTTGACACCAAACTGTTAATCACAAATTCACTATCGCTAACGTTAAACTTATTCAACTGATTCAAAGAACCGGCAAGGCACGATTCACATTTCCACTACATTCTTGATAGAGACTCGTTAAAGGCACTGATATTAATTATTTTCATAGTTGAATTTGTCGGGTACAAGTGTTCAAGTACGTCTGGTGTCATGGGATCCTTGGGTCAATTGTCAACACTTTCTGCTTTTTTAGCTGGCGTCTCATATTGCAAATGGAGAAACCATGTACCCAGACGAAGTGTTATTTGTGAATATGATGTGTGTGCTGAAACGGAAAGGTCTAGGATGCATATTATGATTTAAGGAGTGCAAACCATAAGTTCGAAGAAGAAGTTTTCATTCACTGATTCTGGAAGACATACAATGTATTTTCTATCTCGATTATTCTTGACCAATCTTGGGAAATAAAATTAGAAAAACCTTACGTGGTATTAGTATACACCGGGTGTTTTTTTTTAATTTAATCAGTCGAAAATCGAAAAGGAAACACCTTACGCGAAAATGTTTCGTATAAAAGTTTGATGGTTTTGAAGGGGAAGTCCACTTATGCCAGAACCTCTGCCATTTAATTCTTCCTTGCGGAAGTACGGAGGTCAAATTTGGAATTACAAGAGGGAGCCCCTGTTTTTAATTGCAGAATCGTATTCTATGCCAAAAATTTTCAAAAGTTTTGTTCGAAGAATTTTTCACGATTCGTCAATTGCATGTATCAATGGAAAAAGATCACACTCAAGCCGTCTTTCTTCATGTGCATAACGTTTACGACCAAAATTTCATGTGAATGACTAATGGAACACATATATTAAGGTAGTTTTGACGGAAAATTCAAACTCGATTATGGAGCCATCTGTGACGATTGTGAAAAATTGTTTCGTACAAACCTTTTCTATTTTTTGCCATAGAATACGAATCTGTCATAAAAAATAGAGTTTTCTTCAAAAATTGGGAAATCAATTATTAGCCAGATAGACTTGAATAAACTGATGGAATACTTCAAGAAATGGAAATTCAAAGTGAATACGACAAAAACAGTTGCAATCTACTTCGGAGGAACAACAGTAAAGAAAGAGAAAGCAGGAAATATCAAAATAGAAAATCAGGCGATAGAATGGAAAAAGGAAGCAAAACAGAAAAAAGGCAAGACAATTCCACGGGAGACTCTACTATCTGCTCAATCCAAAAAGTAAACTTTCCTTAGAAAACAAGCTAAAGATAATATAGTGCTATTACCAAGCATAACGAATGCAGGGGTAACTTAGTATAGAGGAAAGACAATAAGAAAGATCAGTTACAAAGTAGACTAAATACAGTTATCAGAACAGCGATTGACGGCCAAAATATATAAGCAATAAAAAAATCTGAGAATTGAAAATTTAAACTAATGAGAAAATACTAAACAAACAAATAAAGAAGACAATAGAGACGCAAAAAAATATAATACAAATTCCAACAACAAAGTCAGACAAGAGGAAATACCTCTTTCAAAGAATCAAATGGAGGAAAATAGCGTCATGGAGAGGGGACAGTTTGTGATATTTGTTTTGTTTTCAAACAGAATAGTTAACATGATATGAGATGCAGAGTACAAGAACTTTCCAATGGAGGGTTTTATATCTATAGGTAAAAGGCAAATTTTCCGTTATAAATTTCCTCTTTCATCACAAAATTTTCTTTTAAAAACGAATAACTAATATCAGTTACCTTTAAGTATAGAGTGATTTAGTCCGAAATTATACTAAAATTCTCGATGTTTCATAATTTTCAAACTATTTTGACTTTTCACTAAACTTCGATCGGTCTACTAATGTTTGATTTTAGTTTGTTTCTTATGGTGTGCAAACAAAATGAACGTATCATCATAAAACTAATTGTTCACAATTTCATTTTTAGATGTCATTGATTTTTTGAATTATGATGTCTTCGGTTTTAGCATTGAAAATCCATGAATCGGATTCTCTAGAATATCATAGTAACTCTTTTTTTGCCTAGAATCACACAAATTATTCTTATTGTTTTAAAGGGTATATTACTGAAAGCAATCAACAAATAGTAGAGAAATTTATCGTGTTTCCAATTAAGTAGTTGATGTGTGGCAAAGATAAAAATTCAAAGTTCTAAAGTACGGTCCTAACTACTAAGATAAGGCTATGACAGATGGTACAATCATAAGAGTTATATTAAGCTAATTATGGGGATAATTTTTCATAATTAACATTTCATTATTATTGCATTATATCTACAATAGTTATCAACCTTTCCGATGATATTCTTGTACTGTTAATTCAAAATTGCAGTGGCCATCGATCTCTAAATAGTTATCCGAAACTTTGTCTCCAATAGTTTTGGATATGTGAATTTCCTAAAGGTATTTCCTAAATTGTATGAAAATGTAATTCTATAAAAAACTATTTATAGAAAGTAATAATCATAACATCGGAATTACGATAGTATATTTTATGTACAGAACCCTAAATTTATTCATACCGCATAAGGCCCCTAAAGTTTGTTAAAAGCACCATAACATTGCCATCGAAGTGTATCTGAGCCATAATTTCAATCGAAACCAAAATAATTCGGCAATGTTTACGTGTAGCGAAGTTCGGAGAAACATTAAGATTCGAACTGAAGTCTTGTTTATTTCCCAACATATATTCCGCAGATCTCATTAACCTGTTTGTGCACCTGCAACCTTCTCCTCATAAATAACTTGGAACGGCTGCAAACTTACCTCAGGTGAGCATTTCTGAGGAACAAATTCTTCAGTTCAGTTCCGGAAGAAACAACTTTACGAAACTCTTGGAACCATCCTACACCCAAGGGGAAGGTTCGATTTGCCCATCGGCTGCAAAAAAAATTACTTTTTTCCTGTTGTCAACTGCAGTACACGCAAATCGGGACTGGGAGCGTGAACTACATGTTGTTTACAGCGTCGGCAGCGTCTCGACGTCAGATGATTCGCGTCGCGACTGCCGAGATTCGCACCGACGCTTGGCTCCGACGGCATGGAGTGAATTCCTTCATTTAAGCGCCATCGAGTATGCGCCAATGCCCAGCATCGACCAGACTTGGTCCGACACATGTTGGGAACTACTAATGCTGCACAAGCAGAAGATCGTACACAGGTAATTGGGATTCCTAATTGGAGTGTGCAGAAGTTGTAAAGTGAGTCCAGAAAGGTCTCTCATTACACCACTAATCATTGGACTTGAAAAATGAGCGAGGAGTTTGCTTGGCAAGCATCTGAGGAAATACAGCGTGCAGTTTCGGTTGACGCTAACGGGATCTTAAAATGAAGAAAGCAGAATTTGCAAAGAATGTTAATGATAACACATCGTGTTCAATTTTCAAAATTATTTAAAAAACAAAATATATATCTACCCATATCCAGATCAAACACTGATATCAGTCAAGGGAAGAAAATGTTATGCCCTATAGGTATATCGTTTTTGGTCCTTTTCTGTAGTCTGAAGGCATTAATCACATTCCCAGAACACGTCGAACAAAAGCCAAAATTTGGGAAGGATTAGAGATTCACGGCTTGGCTTGATTTTCAAGCTACTCATTGGCTTGAGCTTGACTTGATATCAAGTCAAGTAGTAATTTTCCAATCTCAAATCAATTCAATTATTCATTTATCAAGAACTTGTATCATATGAAGCTACTTGATTTTTAGCAGTTTTATTGTGTAGTGTCACATCAATAAAAATTATGAAATGGAAAGGAACCTTGCGAAAAACACTTTTATTTATTAAACTTATTGTATAAAAGAACCGAAAAAATCAACTCTCTTGAAATAAAAACATAAATTAAATCACTATAAATCATAACAAAATAAAAAATAATGTTTCTTAATATTGAGAAACCTCCAGGATTTGTTTGATTTCATCATTTTCTTCCAGGGTCTAAGATACATGAGGCATCTTATAGATTTGTCGCCTAACCTATTGCGGGTTTTTGTAACTGTAAGAGCAGCTCTGGGTAATTGTCTTTCAACAGGAGCTGAAGATGCTGGCGTTGATGAAAAATCCTTGGCCATTTCGGCCAAGTTTGGAAAGATATTTCTGAAACTACCAAAATCTACCAATAGATTTTATAGAAATGTGAGAAAACTACTAATAAAGTCACACTGGCGAATACTTCTGTCTCTCGGCGTTCGAGGAATCCCCTTATTTAGTTTAAGCGGACACGAGATTGCGGAAATATATGCCGTGCGACGCGTGCATATCAAGCTCAAGTAATATCAACATTGCCAAAACACGGGGAACACAGGTAAAACGTTGAAAACATGAATTCAGTCTGTTTTAACCAACTACTGAGTTGGAAAAGTGGTTTTCTATTAGGATACATGTACACTGAACTTTAGAGGAGGGAATAGCTTACAAAGGCAATAAATGCGTAAATTTTTTATCGTGGCCACCCCGTTCACCGGATGAAAATCCCATTGAGTATGTGTGGAATATAAGGAAGGGACTAACCATTTGAGCTATTCAACATTTTATTCGATCCGAAGGATTAACACATTACAAAAAAATTAATTTAAAGATGTTGTTTCTATTGGTAAAACTGATTATCATTATTTATTGATTCTGCGAATAAATATTAATATTCTTAAATGAACACTAACTCATAGTATACTAGAGATTTCTTCACTTTAAATAATTAAAATGGTTTCCAAGTAATCAGATCTTATATCTACTCGTATATTTCACATTCGTCGAGGTGAATGCGAATAAAATAAATCATTTTCATTTTCATGCCTGGGTTGTATCAAAATTGCCTCCGGAGTTTGCTTACTTGTTTTCAATTTCACACCTCGTGAAAAAACAATTTATTTTGAGCAGAAATGGAGTGAAATTGTTGGTGAATATTCATTTTATTCGTAATTGTATTCTCATCATCATTGTCAATTCTTCAGATTGAGTATTATATCTTTAGGCTATTCATAATGTTGCAAAATATTACAAAAACTCAACTTTGGTTTAATTTTGCCCTTTTTTTATAAGCAAAGAAAAATTATAAGTACCCATCCCTCAGAAAGAAGCACTAAACGTAGATTTAAGGGCTTTCGGCCCTCATCAGTAGGGTGAAAAAGTATTGGGATGAGCAACCCTTAGTAGGAAACAATAAACAAACGATGTCAACAGCAGAAGCCAACTGCTAATGAAGGGAATGAGAAAATAAGCATTTTTTGTGAAATTTCTATAAAATCTATCCATTCGAGATCAATCGAATTTGATCTGTAAATGAAGTTCATCGATGAAATGAAGTATGTTAATGACAACCCTATGAACCACAAAATATCTTCCGGAGTATGGACTAATTTGTTTTCTTTACCCAGTGATTACATAAGAACTTTTATTAAATATCTGTTTGTTACATGATTAGAAGTTTGAGCAAGCGTGCAAATGGAATTGACGTCAGTCCTTTTCCCAGTTCCAATAAAATTCCTCCTATCTATATTATAAACGAGGATCTATGGATATTATGTAAGGACATTAGGTTTTAACAACTATACCAAATTGGTTATTTCTTTTTTTTTTTGTTTTGTTCATTAGTGTCGTGAGAAGGTTTATACCTACAACAAAATATTTTCGAAAAATTCGTAAAAATGAGAAAAAAAGGCTTTCCTTTTTCCTCCGACTGAGCGAACAATCATAGAGTGTAATTTGACACTTCGAAAGATGTATTTTGGGTGGCCTGACATAAAGTACATAATTGAATTGTTGTTACAATTCAATGATTCGATTTCGAGAAACCTGGACAACTATGTGTTCGATAATTTACTAGCGAAATTGACAGAAAGAACGTGTTTCTAAATGATTTTTCATCATATCAATAATCCTTATAATAAAATAAGAAAGAATTATTTTCGTTTCAATTCAATCATCCTGATTCTGTCAGGCAACCAATACATCCTCCGAAGTGTCAAATTTTATAATTGAATCATGAGGTGAATCGTTACATATTTGTGGAATAAATCATGACGTATTGCCCTGTTTTTCGCATAGACAGTTGTACGTTGCATACTCGAGAGTTGGAAAACGTTCTGCTCTCTTTGTTTCCTCTCAAGAAAGGCAAACTAAAAATGTTGTACATTATGGGGCTTCGCAATAAAGTATGATTTGAATATTTTGGTATTATTTTATTTCATAATATATTTTGTCCCTTTTTTTTTTCATTAGTTAAACCACCCGTGCGAAGCCGGGGCGAGCAGCTCGTTCAAAATAAAACTCCAAAATGAAATTGAATTAAATTATTATTAAGGCAAATAAATAATATCACTTACGAACATATATCCTAAATTTAAAACAAACATAAAAGATTCAATTACAATTAAAATCGTTTAACATAGTGAAACGAATATCTTACATCTAAGTATAAAATAGTATCAAATAAAAACACCAATAATTTTGGAATCAGGGAATATATCTCCCCCTATTTGTTCATCTTGCAGTATCCGCTCTGGTAGTATCTATTGTCCTTTGTCAAATCATTTGATCCTTCCAGTCCTGCAAGCACCTTGTCGAGTGTTGAAACGACTTCATCTGCGTTTTCCTCGGTGAAGATCATGGGAGGCTTTATTTTGATTACGTTTTTGTCCAGTCCATCTACGCTCAGTAAAATGTGGTGTTCTTTCATCCTGAAAACAAGGGTTACATTAACGTCGTCCCTTATTGGCTTAATCAAATTGGATATTAGAGAGTTCGAGATTAGGGTGAGCTGAACTCGAAGGTCTAAAGCCAAAACAGTAATGGTAAACGCTATCATGTGGAATTCAATGTTGATGAGATTGATTTTATAGATCAATAAAGGAGGAAATTGTTTGAGGAAAAAAAAATCACCGACTGAAATTTCGAAGTTTTTGTTTTGGATTGTAAAGAATCAAAATTTCTAAGGAAAAAAATTCATTTGTCCATCCACCAAATTAGTTGTCATTCCGCATTTGTCCTCCTTAATCGAGATTACAGTCAATGAAGGCAAAAAGATTAGGCAATCAAACTTTGAAGAGTTCATATCAATAGAACTGCACAGAATTATGAAATTTCAATTGTATAATTCTATAATAGTATACCGAATATTATATTTTTTACCGTAATATTCTATCTCTATTAGTTTTAGAGTTATGTTTCATTATGTTATGTTTATTATTCCCCTCTGAATAGAGTAATTATTTTATTTTTTACAATATCATGCTCTATCACTCTCGTATACCTTAGTAATTTAGGTTAGGTTAAGCGCAGTTCCAGTAATATCGATTTCAATGGTTTTATTCTGAAGAGTTTGATTCTTTTTTTTATTTTATTCTTCTTCATTAAAAAATCTAGATTTGGTATATTCTTCGAGATAGGAGGAAATAATGAACCATTGTGTAAAATTTGTAAATTTAATTGACTATAGTGTGAACATATAATCGTTGCTAATGGAAGAATGAAAAACATTCCAGAAAAATTGTTTTTAATAACCGGTGTGAATTTAGCAGACCGTTTTTTGCCGCACACCACTGGTCACCGCCTTCGGGAGTTTCCGTCAAACAGTCTGCTGGAAACGGCCTGCTAAGTTCACACCGATTTTTTAACATGATATAGAAAATAAGAAGTGGAAAAATACGCGATTATGAACACTGTTCCCTCCAAGATGACCAATGAATAATAATTTTGTTTTATTATGACTTCAAACACATCAACACATCAGATTCCCAAAGATTTGGCGAATTGCAAATATTTTGCTTAAAAACTAAAGCCGGTAGCGGACTAGCAGAAAAAAAAATAAAATTTTGAGTTAGTTAGATAAATTCGTTTGTTTTCTTTTACTTTTTCAGATTGAGCTCTTTAATTCCAAATAATAATCCAATAATCGAGTATTTAGAATTGCGCGCATTCGCCATTCTGTTACCCTGAATTAATTCCCTGGGTAAACATTTTACCATTACTCCTCAAAAAACCAATACCAATTCAAAAAATATTTTTTGGATATAAAATACTTACCATCTATGAATAATGGTTGCAGCTTCAGGGTTAGGTTTTCTACTCTCTTTATCCTCCACAATTTCAATACCGATGAATAATCCTACACCTCGGACATCTCCAATGATTGAATATTTACTTTTCAACATCATGCATCTTTTTTTTAAGTAGTCTCCCACAACGCATGCGTTTTCCATAAGTTTTTCGTCCTCGATCACGTCCATAACAGCATTTGCAATTGCGCAAGACACTGGATTACCGCCATACTAAAATTAAACGAAAAAATCAGTCACTTAATATCATCCCTGATGAGAAACATAATTTTGGATGATTTTAATTTTAATTAGTTGATGAAAAATTAATTGAAACTTCAAGTAGACCTAAAGAAAATTCCAATAAAATTCTAAAATAATAAATTGAAAACATTCCAAATGGATATTTTAGCATTGATATAGGAAGTTGACTTGACTTATGCTTCTGAGAGATGTAGCAAAGGTCTAGTGGAGCAGGGATTAAAAACAATAAAGGAGTATAAAAAATTTTCCATAACATCGTATAGATTTACCACGTTTAGCATTGTCATTATTTTTGTAAATAAGTGATAATCTAACGGTGAATGAATTGGAATATTTATGAGATATAAATAGAGAGTATTGTATAATATTTGAGATCAAATCATTTGATGAACCTTGAACATGTAATAAATCTAAAATTTCGCAATGATTGACAACATAAAAATAAGTTTGAGATAAAACTTATCGCGCACCTATAATGTTTATTGTTTATTTTGAAACAGAAAAATCTATAAACAATAATTTCTTTGAAGAATTATTTGATAAGAAATGCATATAAGTAGGTATTTTTAATTTTTATTTGTGCATTTCTTTGATCGATTAATGACACGATATCTTTATATCATCAACAAATATGAACAAATATTTTTAATTGAATAATATTCCTAATATATGAAATAGAAGAACATCAAATCTATAAGATCACCGTCAAATCAATATCTACCTTTTTCAAAATGAAAGAAAAATAGACAAGGCAATAAATTGATATCGGTTTTTTGATGCATTATTCATACTTATAGCTTCATTAAAAATATTTAATTTGGAAGTGATTAACACATACATTAAACTTATATTGAAATCTCCGAAACTTCTAGAAATAGCGGTATGCAATCAAGAAATTTCTTTCGAGTATACCCTGCTTTTTTAAATATTGCATATACAATTTTTAGTTAATTCTTTCAAAATAAAATCTCAGTGATTCGTAACGTATTTTCAGAAAATTAGTTTAAATGTTGAAATAATAGCTCAAAAAAATCAAGGACTGAAACCCAGAGAACTAAGAAGCGCTCATGTATATTAAACAGAAAAAACTTTGATGAATTTTAAGAAATTCTGAAAATTCCTGATTTTCTGCATTTTCAATAAACATGACATGAATCAGAGCGGGTTGAAAAAACTTCTTTCACTAATAATATCTTTTTCGTCTTCTTCTTCTTCCTCTTTTATTTAGGTCGTAACCTGTTCTTCTTCACGGTGTCTCTACCGAGGTGGATACCCAGCTCTCCAGCCTAATAATAATACTAATAATATCGAAAATGATAAACGTAAACTTACAGTATTGAAATATTCAACTCCGGTATTTTCAAAACATTCAGCAATTGCCTTCGTTGTAATAACAGCTGCCACAGGATGACCATTGCCCATGGGTTTTCCAAGTGTGACTATATCTGGGACAACATTCTGCAACTCGAAGGCCCACCAATGTTTGCCAGTTCTTCCAAAACCAACTTGCACTTCATCCGCTATACAAACGCCTCCATTATTTCTAACATGCTCGTATATCTCAGACAAATAATTCCTGGGCAACATAATCTGCCCACCACAAGATACCAAGCTTTCGTGGATAAAAGCACATATTCCAGCATCCTTCTCATTTCTGACATTATGGCAAATTTCTCTAACTTCTTCCGCGTAAAGATGGCTTATTTCTTCCTCTTTGTGTTCCGTGGTATTGAACTTTCCACGGTAAATATCAGGTAAAGAAGCCTGAAATACATAACAACACATAAAAATACCAATTCAATTCATAAAATCGAAAAATGTATGTCATTAAATCACATAGAGGGTGTTTCCTAACTACAGACACAAAACTTCAGATGGTGATCAGTTAAGTCTTTCAAAAAAATGTTGCTATTAACATATATCCCCAGTTGCTTCGTTTCTGATATAAAAAAAATAAGAAACAACAAAAAACACAGTCCGTGACTCACTTTTTTTATCAATTTTGGTGCTCACTGAGACACCAGTGGAATTAATAATTTCAATCAAGTTAAGGCTAAACAAGCGCCTTATTACTTCAATTAGCTGTACCAAATTTCAACCAAATCGACTTAGCGACTTAACGAATCACCCTCTGATGTAGTTAAGTTACGCCCTTTATCAAGTGGAACAAGAAAAATTTCGAAAAAAAAATTGAAAACGTATTGAAAGAAAAAAATTCCTCCAAGAAACCAATAAAATTGCAAACACTCGAAATGAGATCAGAAGACATTATCTGCCATCTAATTTAATATCAATCTAATATTAATATCCAAATTAAGTATTCAGAATGATGAATTGAGTAATAGTTATACAACTGATATTATTCCAATGCTCTTTTAAAAAAATATATCCCCCTATTTATTTGAATAATAACAACAATACATTATACATATTTCAAATTTGTTGGTTTTATTTTTCCTTAATTATCAAGTTTTTCGTAATTTCTGTTATGTCTAATATCCAAAAGATTATTTCTATCTCAAAATATATACTGAAATGATTCTATTTGCCAATTTCAACCTTAATCATCAGATAACATTATTTTCCATTGAATATAATGAAAGAAAAATAATTACCATTGAAATATGCATAATTCTGTTTAAATACTGTTATCCAAAGAAATAATCGTTTTGACGTTTGTCTTCGACCTAAATTATATATTTTTTTTAATTTCTATGTCTGATATACCTCAAATTATTTTCAACTAAGTTTCCGATAGTTTAACGAAGTAATTCTGTAACTATTTGATCAGTTCTAAGGAACATTAGTCAGATAATAACTAGATATATAAAAATAATGAGCTCATTTACAAAAAATATAAGGCTCCGAGGTAAGACATAACACAGTTTTATGGAACAGAATATATAGAATTACATGGATTTTTCCTTTTTGTTATGGCGCGTTATTGGAAATAAATAAATTATATCGATTCGAAATAGAAATCCTTTGACCTCATTACGTAATATTTTGTCCAACTATATTGATAACTATATATGGACTCTTCCTAAAAAATGTTCGTTCTGATAATACATAATTTTATATTCAACAACGAAATTGTTGTAAACGTTCTTCGAATGAAATAAATATTTTAATCGTTTGAAGATTTTTTTGCTATTTCATCCTGTGGTATTTTATAAGACGTTTCGTAGACACGATAAGTTTCTAAAAAACAAATTGGGAATTGAGTATTTCAATTGTATGTTTCATTGACTGATTCCTACTTTTTGAAAATAATGGTATTCACTGACATGTCATTATTAATATATTAATTATCTGAATTCAGAGAAGCTACATAAAATATCAGCAAATCGTTAATTTGGTAAAATTATAAAAAATCATCTATAAATAAACCAATAGAAACAAATTATAATTTTGTTGAGTTTCAATTCAAACTTAAGATATTCAGAATAAATCCAATCATCATCGGTTCAAATATTCGTTAAGTTTACTAATCATGAATCTGTACAGAGTTTTAAGGTTGACAATGGTTTCATGCAATTAAAAAATACTCCAAATTTTTCCTCATTTTTTTCATATTCTGCTTGAATATTTATGTTTCTGATGACTCGGTAAAAAAAAATTGTATAGAGCTTAAAATTGTTATTTTATATTTAATTAATCTCAAGTAGGTCGTATCTGTTGTATCGGAATTATTGGGTAATTTTTTTGATATTCTGCTTGAGTTTTCTATGATTTTTATCGTGTTATCAACACAAAATTCCGCACGAAGTTTGAAAAGATTATTTTATATACCTTACACACAAAATCTCCGTTCGGATCTGTAATCAGGGAAATATATTGGGTATTTCTTTTTTAATATTTTCTTGTATTTTCAATAATTTTATTTAAGCGCTCGGTTAAGTGTTAAGGCTTGAAATTGTCATTCTACATCCGAAACCAAATTTTGAAATTAACAGAAAAACAAAATTTCGAGACCATTCCCGGCAGAAAATTCGAAAATTACAGACAAATATTGTCCCGATCTGTTCTGCGCACAATCGCTCAAAAAATGGGAAAGTAGGTAGTCTCAAACGGTTAATAAACTCCGAAGTCAAAACAGACGAATCTCCTATTTTGTAACAGCACACTGACGTTTATCAAATACTATTTCAAGAAATATAATCATTTCTATGAGTTCCTCAATCTTCCTTGTTTAATTAACATACCAAGATAAGCAAAATCTATTATATTCAATGCATTTTAAGGTCAATAGAAAACGAGATAAAAGAATAGTATTAAACGAGATATAATCTCGTGATGTTCTTACCAAATGCACGTGATCTTTTTGGCCGGTTCCTCCTGGTAAACTGAATTTATAATGCGAAATATCGATCAAGGATGTCAAATGGCCATGGTATGCCCTGAAAAGAAAATTATTAGTTTTTAAATATTTTTTAGAATTTCTAAATCTACCTCCGACTGAAAATTACGACTACTTTGACCATCAACTAGTCTTGCCATAAATCAAGCCAACAATTTTCAAAAATTAAAAACTGCAACATCAGTTATCCTATTTCTATACAATAGGTTATTATATTTCTATGTTCGCAAGTACAAAGTCTACTTGAATATGAGTGTTATCTATGAAAAACAAAATAGTGAATCGAATACTCTCAATTTCTTTAAAAGTTGCACTTTCTCATTTTATGAATGTTACAGAAATATTGATGAATATTCTATCTATTATGTAAATGAAGAGAAATTATCAATGATGAAATTGAAATAATAAAGATGAAATCATCGATGAAATAATAATAAAGAAAAATCTTATTTTTTTAACGATGAGTGTTTTTCTTTTAATATGAAATTACGATAGAATGCATTTTTATTGCAAAATCATATAGGATCTATCAATTTATTCTTTGCTACAGGTATTAATGTGCATAATTAATATATTTCTTAAAATGTTTTTTATTATGAGTTATGAATTTCAAAATGAAGAAAGAAAAATATTATATTTTTACGGGTACCTACAAATTCTAGAAAATTGTTCATCAATAACTGAAATCTTGTTTTCAATAATAAATAAGACCTCAACTATGTCGAATTAATACGAATTTAAGATGAATTTCTCTAACTCTACAAACAATTGAAAAACTAAGTATACAATTTTCACTAAGTAGGTACCTAAAAGAAGTACTTACCCTTCCAAAGCAATAATATCCTTATTTTTTGTATATATTTGCGCCAAACGAATAGCCAAATCATTAGCTTCAGATCCAGAATTCACAAAAAAGCATGTATTCAATCCTTTGGGCATTGTTTCAACCAAACGCTTAGCACATATAACTATATTATCATGAAGGTACCGATTATTGGTATACAACAACTTCATCTGCCGACATCCTGCTTCGACCACCTTTGGATGGCAGTGTCCCACTAAAAAAATTAAAAAATCAATGATAAAAAATATTTCTGCAATTAAATTTTGTAATTTCTAAGATATAGATAGTTAGGGCAAAATCCTTACCGTGGGCTACATTGTTGACGCAGTCCAAGTAAGCTTCATCCTTTTCATCATACATGTATTGTCCTAAGGCCCTTACAACTTTCAGTGGGTCCTGACGAAAAAACAATTGGCAGGATTTGCTGAAAATGAAATAATGATTATAATGCTGGAAATTCTGATATTTTAAATTTTTTAACACATTGGTAGGTAAATCTTAAATGAGCTGATTGCTCAAATTTACAGATAGATATTCAAGAATGTTATACTCAACATAACATTGTGAAAACAATGAATTGTTTTTCAAAACACATTGCACACATTGGTTAGTAAAGAATTTATCATTATATAAATGATAACTAGTCCTACATAGCAGTTCGAATATTCAACATTTGAAAGTAGCGGCTAGGGATAATATTCCAAGAAAAAGAACATATTTCTGACTAGGAAAATCTATGATAATATTCAAAATCTACATATGTATTTATGAAGTTAAGCAAAAGGGTTTAGAAACTAGGGTTACTAAAAATTTCAAGGCTTTCCGATTCTGTCCAAAATTTCTCAAAATTAAAAAGAAACTCTTTCAGATAAAAACTTACCCAATATACTTATTGCGCATAGCGAGCGTATCTCCTTTCGACATTTTCTCCATCGCGAAATTTGTTTAAACAACAGTTGACAGTTCGACTTAAGAAAAATTACTTCTTCGACAGTTCCGGTAACAATAAGTTTCTGAAGTGGGAGACCGTTTATATAAAGAAATTTTTCGTATTTCTCTACCTGAACGTCACAAAATTTCCACTGTCATGCGCAGTGTGAATTCAATAATTACTAAAGAAATTAAGTGCTCACTGACTCAGTCAATATAACACTTCGAAACAATTTATTTATTATCAGTCTACTAAAGAGATAACTAAAAATCCATCAATTCATAGGTCGTCCAGAAGTAAATGATCAGTTCGTGATATAAACTTGACGAAGCTATTAAACTAAAAGATATCTATCTGTTTTCAAGGAATTCATAAAAAGCGTATTGAGACAAATTATTACTAATTAGTATGAATAATTTGTAGAAGATTTTGTGTCTATCAAAATTTGATCCAAATTCTGAAGTTCTGCGTATGTTTCTAGATGTTAAAATAGTTTTTAACACATTAGTTCCATCAGTAAGTGCCGCAACCCAAAGATATTTGTGGAATATTTTTTATTTTTCACGTTCTTTTATAACTGTTTTGATAGATTTTGATTTCGAAATAGAGGAAAATGAAACAATGGATTCCAATAGGCAGGATATGAAAAATGTATAATATAATTATTGTTATTGTGGATGTTATAGTGAATGATATTTTATTTTCTCACACAGGTGAGCAACTAAAGTAAGTTGATTTACCCAATATACATACCACTAAATTACCAAAAATATCATGAAAAGCTCAATGACTTGAATTAGCTTTTGCGAGCTTGTTCAAATTCATTTAGTTTTTCGCATAAACCCTCAAAAAGTTAGTTTACTATCAAATAGTAGATTTCTGCTATGCCGTAGGTATGTATGATTTTGAAAGGAATACAATCAACCTGCAAAGTTACTCAGGTCATGAAAACGTATAATCAATTGAAGCGATATATTCCATTATAATAGTATATTATTCAACGAGCGGTAATGTAGATCATAACTCACGCAGATGATGTTTGCAGCACGAGCCGCAGGCGAGTGCTGTAATTCATCAAGTGAGTTATGACCATTACCGCAAGTTGAATACTATACTTTATCTACGACTATATCAATAAATACTAAGAAAAAAATACAGACTTAGAATAAAGACAGGAACGGGAAATAAACATAATGTGCTCGATCCCGTACAAGAGAGATGGAAACTTAGTGCCACCAATCACAATCGAACTAGCTTCGGCTAGCTCGAATCCAGTACAGAGTACAGACATAGAAATTTATTGAAAAACCTTAATAATTGCCTATAAAAATGCATTAAAATATACCAAAAAATATTCCCTGTAAACGAAGACTTTATGATCTTACTGCTACACCCATATTGAAAATTTTTTCAAACTCCTTTATATTTTTTTGGGCAATTAATTCTGTATGGTAACATTAGGTGTTTGTCTTTTGGAAATGTATACCTTCATAATATTTCATCTTCACTATCTGAATTAATCGTTTTCAGCAAAACATTCACAATAATTAGATATCAACTTAATTTGAAAACGTCAAAAGTGACATTCCCTCGGACATTCCTCCCCTCAATAACAATAATGGAATCTTCCCTTTCGGCCAATCGAATAGAAGCAGAGAAGTATAGAAGCACAGATCCATATTTTCCGATTTATAATAGTGAGTTATAGCAGTGAGTTATTATAAATCACGCTGTTTGTTAATAGATACTATTAATTGCTCAAAAGCAGTTGAATAATGAGTATATAATTCAATAGGAGTAGATAATAGTATATTATTCAACGAGCGGTAATGTAGATCATAACTCACGCAGATGATGTTTGCAGCACGAGCCGCAGGCGAGTGCTGTAATTCATCAAGTGAGTTATGACCATTACCGCAAGTTGAATACTATACTTTATCTACGACTATATCAATAAATACTAAGAAAAAAATACAGACTTAGAATAAAGACAGGAACGGGAAATAAACATAATGTGCTCGATCCCGTACAAGAGAGATGGAAACTTAGTGCCACCAATCACAATCGAACTAGCTTCGGCTAGCTCGAATCCAGTACAGAGTACAGACATAGAAATTTATTGAAAAACCTTAATAATTGCCTATAAAAATGCATTAAAATATACCAAAAAATATTCCCTGTAAACGAAGACTTTATGATCTTACTGCTACACCCATATTGAAAATTTTTTCAAACTCCTTTATATTTTTTTGGGCAATTAATTCTGTATGGTAACATTAGGTGTTTGTCTTTTGGAAATGTATACCTTCATAATATTTCATCTTCACTATCTGAATTAATCGTTTTCAGCAAAACATTCACAATAATTAGATATCAACTTAATTTGAAAACGTCAAAAGTGACATTCCCTCGGACATTCCTCCCCTCAATAACAATAATGGAATCTTCCCTTTCGGCCAATCGAATAGAAGCAGAGAAGTATAGAAGCACAGATCCATATTTTCCGATTTATAATAGTGAGTTATAGCAGTGAGTTATTATAAATCACGCTGTTTGTTAATAGATACTATTAATTGCTCAAAAGCAGTTGAATAATGAGTATATAATTCAATAGGAGTAGATAATAGTATATTATTCAACGAGCGGTAATGTAGATCATAACTCACGCAGATGATGTTTGCAGCACGAGCCGCAGGCGAGTGCTGTAATTCATCAAGTGAGTTATGACCATTACCACAAGTTGAATACTATACTTTATCTACGACTATATCAATAAATACTAAGAAAAAAATACAGACTTAGAATAAAGACAGGAACGGGAAATAAACATAATGTGCTCGATCCCGTACAAGAGAGATGGAAACTTAGTGCCACCAATCACAATCGAACTAGCTTCGGCTAGCTCGAATCCAGTACAGAGTACAGACATAGAAATTTATTGAAAAACCTTAATAATTGCCTATAAAAATGCATTAAAATATACCAAAAAATATTCCCTGTAAACGAAGACTTTATGATCTTACTGCTACACCCATATTGAAAATTTTTTCAAACTCCTTTATATTTTTTTGGGCAATTAATTCTGTATGGTAACATTAGGTGTTTGTCTTTTGGAAATGTATACCTTCATAATATTTCATCTTCACTATCTGAATTAATCGTTTTCAGCAAAACATTCACAATAATTAGATATCAACTTAATTTGAAAACGTCAAAAGTGACATTCCCTCGGACATTCCTCCCCTCAATAACAATAATGGAATCTTCCCTTTCGGCCAATCGAATAGAAGCAGAGAAGTATAGAAGCACAGATCCATATTTTCCGATTTATAATAGTGAGTTATAGCAGTGAGTTATTATAAATCACGCTGTTTGTTAATAGATACTATTAATTGCTCAAAAGCAGTTGAATAATGAGTATATAATTCAATAGGAGTAGATAAAGGGTATTATCGAATAAGACGATGCGTCTTCAGGGCGTTAGTGCCCTGCGACTTGGTGTTGAATGTTTCGAGAACTCATTTGATTATCTTCACATACTTACAAAATTTCAGTGGAATCTGAAGGCTAGATTCTGATATATCGAAATTTGAGCAAAAAAAGTAAATTTTCCAATGATATATTCCTAAAGAATTTTGCCCAATTACCAACTTAGTCAAGACATTCGGAACCTTAGCTGAAAATATCCAGTCTGTAGCACATTCTGTTCGAGAGTTGTCATGGCTACGACCGGCCGAGTGTAACTCAATTATCAAGGCTATTATGACTCCAATTTTCGAAAATTACAGACAAAATAATAATATTAATTTTAATTTTGTTTTAGTTGTGTGTCGCATATATTGGTTTTGTTATTTTGCACTGTTCAAAAAATTGAGAAAAAAATTTAATTTGGTTGTTCACCCCACGGACAGGCTTAGCTTTGTGGGAATTTTGTTTGTTTGTAGATTTTTTTTATTTGGACGAAATGATTGCCGCCTGTTGTTACCCTTGAAGAAACGCGCACAAACAAAAAACTAAAAATTTTAAATGAAATATCAAATACCTAAAAAAGGAAATTGGAATTTTCGTAAAAATATACAATAATCTATAATTATTTTCTATGATAAACTGATAAACAAAAGGTCTACATGGGTATATTATCCCTGGACCCTGGTCATCTCTATTGGATTCACAAAATCAAATTTATGATCGTGTTGTACGGTTTTTTTCAAAATTCTCACAATCGATATTGTAACTATTAGTTTATTATTAACTCTTATAAGTTTCTCAAGCCTATTAGAAAAATTCCCCCGAACTTGCTACCAACATTATAGTTACCTACTATTTATCCTCCTAGGACCTAAGATCTAGCTAGAGGTTATCAATCTGATCTTCCAATTTAGAAGGCTGAAAAGCAAATAATGTGGTAAAGGCTTATTTTCAAGGTCTGAATATCTGGATTAACTTCATCAATGATATAGGTACTCCGATATATACCCGTATAAAATTGAAAAAATATGCTTGAATTTGGAAATAAGTAGGAAGAAATCTTGGAAAAAAGTGAAACATTTGTTCATTCAGAATTTCTTAAGGATTGTATATGATAATGCGGTTTATAAAAAATGTTTGTTAAATTTGTACCTATATATTTCTGAATCTATCCGTCGCTTTTCGCTGAAATTTTGTGTTCATCGATAATATAAATGCGCGAGTTATTTTTTCACATCGGAAAATGATTAAATTTTTGTAACATGTTGAATCATAGAATATTGGACTAATGAATTCTTTAGTAGGTACAGTACAGTCTCCATTATCCGAAATAATGTGGACCAAAGTATTTTCGGATAATCGAAATTTCGGTTAATCCGATTTTTTCTTTGGAAAATGAGAGTTTACGTTTATTGCCCTGACACTACAATTTGTGAAGTATTTGAGAATAAAACTACTCTTTTTGCGATAATACATATGTATTTCTAACAATCGATCGGCTAACCAAAACTATTCGCATTTTAGACCATTGTATTGCCGTGAAACCCCGAGGGGAACCACCTAGCAGTATAGGTGAATCCCAGACGGGTTTCGTATAATGCGAATTTTTTCAGTTAATCGGAATAGTATGTTTCAGATGAAACGGATTTCGGAAAATCGCGATAATCGGGATAGTACTGTATATATTTCTGGTTTTTTGCAGGGTGGGTCCATTATATTGAATGCATTTTCGTTTTCTCAAAAAGTGGAATTGTGTTAAAAGCATCACATAATTAGGTATATGTATTTATGGCATATTAATTGGTATATTCGTTATAATAATGAGTATAGATATAGACTAAAAATTGTGTAATATCATAACGGTTTGAAGGTTCATACGAAATTTGATAAAAGCATTACATATATATATAAGAATACGAGTTTGAACAAGAACGCAAAAGCTCCTGACAACACGACAGTATTTTCTCATTTTCGAGCGCTAGTCCCCAAACATCTCGATGATATTCTATTATCGTTGTCATATATTCTAACCGCAAATTTCTAGTTATAATAATACTAAGAAATTGATAATACCTACTTGATTTGCAATCCGGTACAAAGTAAGTAATATCTAACCGCAGATTCAAACACTGCTGCATAGCTAATAATTGCAATTACCTAATTTCTTTAGATTATATTAATTCCTCTATAGATACTCAGCACAGTAGGAAGAAATACTTACTTAATCAGTCATTGCAAGATTCCTGTTATTTTTTTGGAATTTGCAATCGAAATCGAATCCGGTCTTCATTAACGAGTGGTTACAATAACTCGCTCATTATATTTATGAAACCCAGTGGCTTAACTCATGGGGGGTTACCACCACTTCGAAAAAGCAAAATCTTCCAATTTTTTTTCAATTGTTACTTACAGTTTTTTCTCATTTCTTCTGATGAATGGGGTTGGGTTATGTCCCCAATACGCTCTATTAGTGTGACGTCACACACCGCCATTTTTGGTTCTCCTGTCAGTGTTCGGAATCCAAACAAATAAATTGTCATTCAAATTAGTACGGTGTCGTTGGAGGAATTGACTTATTTTGATAAATAAGATTTTTTCAAGGAACTTTTTATCTATTAATTGATAGACAGAAGGCACGAGATTAATGCCAAAAAGTTCGAACTTGAAGTTCAACTAATAAACACGGTTTTTTACAAAATCTGGGGAATGATACAGGAGTCAAACTTACTGGTATTAACATCGTTCAATCACCAATCATGATGTTTGCATTGTTAACTTAGATGATGGTGGAATCATGTTAATTAAGTTATATATCTAGTCAAATATTACTTGTAAGGCCTAGTGTCAGTTCTTGTTAAGTATTTGGTAACGGTCATCAAAAAAACTTATTACTATTATCATTCAAAAATAATTATTCGATTAGAAAAGCAATTTTCGTTCGATGATTCATTCCGAAATTTGTTTTTAAGGAAAATAATGATAAATGATAAATTTGAGCAAAGCTCTGATGAGCCATTCCTGATAAACTTTCAGTGAATATATATTAATTAATATCACTAATACCCAGATAGCACAAACGTTCTAGGAATATTCCTACAAAGTGAAAAAGAGGTATGTTGTAGAATATTCCAAGAAATATTCATGGGATATTCTCAAAACATTTACGAATATTCATAGTATCATTCAAGAGAATATGCATAGAATGTTTCATGATAATGTTCTAGGAATATTCCTACAAAGTGCAGAAGAGGTATGTTGTAGAATATTCCAAGGAATATTCATGGGATATTCTTAAAACACTACGAATATTCATAGAATGATTCAGGAGGAATATACATAGAATGATTCAAGATAATTTTCCAATCGCATTCTCTGGCGTGGTGTTTTGTGTTTTGACAAAATGGTGAAACTTGATGATTGCGCGTTTTCGGAAACTTACTCGGGTTCACTGGATCCCTAATCTTTGTTTACTTTTAGAAGGTAAAATAATGGTTACGAGTGAACCAGAGTAAGTTTCCGAAAACGCGGAATCATCAAGTTTCTCGTTTCACCATTTGGTAAAAACGCAAATGCTAACACAACGCACAAAGCGTATGTTGTATGTTCTGTGGCACAAAGTTAACTTTGTGCGTTGTGTTAGGTTAGGTTAATGCAGAACGCAGATCTTCAACTCGGGTTCGTAAACTGTGAATGTGAAATATAAATATTGTTGCTGGTTCATATGCATATAAGGTAAGGTATGGTTATTATGTTATTTAATATATATTATCTATCACTCAATTAGTTTCTGAATACATAACCACAGAACACCTGTGTGTTCTGTGACATAACCTTCTTTTTTTTTCATTTTGGGTTAGTCATATATTTTCTCGCACTTATTCATTGCAATATTATTGTGACTTTATATGTTTACGTGTTTGATGAAGTTCGCAAATCGATTTCGAAGTTACATTTTACTTTGCATAACTTAGTAAGACAAGATCAGGTGATAAAAAATTCTATCACTACCTATTTGATTTTCTTGTAGAGTGATAGTTTTACTTGACATAACTAAGTAAGATCACCATCATGGCAAGAAAGTATTCAGCAAATTTTTATAAGAAAGTGAAAATCCAGACGGACATGAGCCTGAGTTATCCGAATATTCCACCCTCTGCTTCTTTTTCTTCGATAGTTGAGAATGAGATCAGGAATGAAGATGATGTTGAAATGCACATGCCGGAATTGCAAAACCCAGTGCATGAGTTGAATGAGATGGAAAATATTGAGTTAATTAAGGAAGGAAAAGGTGGACACATTTCTGAATATTCATTCCCAATATTAGATTCTCTTCAAACAAAAACTAGCCATATTGATAACAAGAAAGTTGATAAAGAGGAAGATATTAAGTCTAAGTTGAAATTGTGGTCAATTAAATATAATATAAGTCACGTTGCTCTAAGTGATTTATTGAAGATATTAAAAAGTTCAAAAGCCCAGTTAGATGAACTTCCGAATGATGCTCGTACTATTTTATCAACAAAGCGAACCATTGATGTAAGAAATATTGATCCAGGCTCTTATTGCCACGTTGGTATTACTGAGGCTGTGACTTATCTCTGTACGAAAAAATGTTATGATAAAATAGAATTGCTCATTAATATTGATGGGTTACCTCTCAGCAAAAGCTCTGGCAGTCAAATATACCCAATTCTTTGTTCTCTATATGATGATCCAAGAGAAGTTGCAGTTATTGGTGTATACCATGGTTATGAGAAACCTTCGAATGCTAATGATTTTCTGGGAGAATTTGTCCAAGATGCAGTGGAACTATCTAATAATGGCATTAAAGTGAATGGTGCTTGCATTCCCTTCAAAATTAAAGCGTTCATTGCTGATGCTCCAGCCAAATCGTTTATTTCCTATACCAAGGGTCACACAGGATTTTTTTCGTGCACCAAATGTGTGCAAAAAGGAGAATTCATTAGAAATCGTACATGTTTCCCCAAGATAAATTCTAAAAAAAGAACTGATAAAGATTTCAGACAAAAGAATCAGATACAACATCATACAGGAACTTCAGCCCTTGAAAATATACCTGATTTCAACATGGTAAGTGATATTCCCTTGGAGTATATGCATTTAATTTGTCTTGGTGTGATGAAAAAGCTCATTGTTAATATATGGATATATGGTAAACCTTCTTTCAAATTAGGATCATCAGCAGTTGGGGAAATATCCAGTATGCTGCTATCTTTTCAAAATCACACCCCCATAGAATTTGCTAGAAAACCTCGTTCGCTGGATGATGTTAAAAGATGGAAAGCTACAGAATTTCGTTTTTTTCTTTTATATTCTGGTCCAGTGGTTTTGGAAAAATTTCTACCTCAAGCGCAGTATCAAAATTTTATATGCCTGCACATCGCCATCAGAATATTATGTAATGAAACACATATTGCTGATAAGGAATATTTTGAACTGGCTGAATCTCTTCTGACATATTTTGTTCAAGATTTTGGGAATATTTATGGTCAAGAATTTATATCCCATAACATTCATGGACTGGTTCATATTGTTGATGATGTAAAAATGTTTGGTAAGCTGGATCACTACAGTGCATTCCCATTTGAAAATTTCATGCAAGTTTTAAAAAACATGGTCAGAAAACCTGATAAGCCGCTTTCCCAAATCATGAAGAGATTGTCTGAAAGGATGAAAGTTCCAAAAACAAAAAACATTGGAGTTTTAAAATATGAACGTCATCATAATGATGGTCCTACTCTAGAAGGATACTCTACACAATTTGAGTTGGTCAGATTTGACTATTTCACAATTAATATAAAGAGGTCAGGTGATACATTTTGCTTACTGCAAGATGGCAACATTATGAAAGTATACAATTTCATAGCAAAGAAGGAACAAATATATGTATATGGAAAAGTTTTTACAGAAACAAGTGATATTTTTTCTCGTCCAAATAGTTCATGTGACTCATCTGACATTGATGTTTATTTTGTGAGAAAGGAAAGCTCATTAGAAACCAGGCTTTTGGATAGTGTCTCAAAAAAAATGGTAGCTTTTCCACATAATGATGGATATATTGTATTCCCCTTTTTGCACGATTGCTGAAATATATCCAAAAATATTTTATTTCAGAATAATTAGAATTTTTAAGATGTAATTGCAATGAATTGATTTCTATTGATTTATTCAGAAAAAATTATATTACTAGATATTTCAAAATGATTTTGTGATACTTTCACCATTTTTTATAACTGTCGCTATTTTTTTTATCCAGGTTTTGAACCTAACTAATATTAATGAAACTTGGAGTGAGATGGTGCTCTTACTTAAGTGATATTAGACATCGAAATCAGTTTGGCTTTCGAATTAGAAACAAAAATGAATTGTATTTTAAACTGTATTTTTCATAAATTTCAGTCACAAGTTACAAAGTTTTTTATCAGGATATAATTTTGTTATCTAGTAGTTTTTGTTCACTTCATTATCATGAATGCTTGGAGAGTGGTCCATTTTCTAAAGGAGGATACAGTAGAAGCGGTACCAGTCTCCTGGTTGAGAGGCTCCAACCAATGTCACTGGCCTCCCTTCAATAGGCTGAAGCTCAAGACAGCGATCAATAAATGTATGCCACCTTCTTCAAACTGGGACGTACATGAAACACGAGTAATTGGGGAAATATATGGTAAGTGAAACAAAATCGCCAATCTACTTTTGAAGTAATTTAAAATGATTATACAGCAAAATAACATTACAGGAGATTTATCTGTTGCCCGAATGAAGGCTCTAGAAGCGGAGAGTACCTCTGATTTGAATTCTGATTCTGATCTATTAGGGTTGGGACATAGAAAAATCAGAATGAATAAAAAATATCAGGATTCTGAATCATCAGAACAAGACAAAGAGGATAGTCTATCACCAGAAGCATCTAAAATTATGATGCCTACCCTCAAAAGAAGAGAGGAAAAAACATCTGGTAAGATTTTTGTTTCTATTTTTTGTTTTATTTTGGGGACAAATCCCTGTTATCTGAAATTACCCGGTAAGTGAGAAAAGTAGTTCTGATTATTTTCAATTTTTTTTGCCATTAAATAATATAGCTGCACTCCTACACTGAGTCGCTCTACTTTCATATGTATATTACAGTTTCTATATCTGATTTTGGTATTTCTTCAGTGGCCCCTTCAGATGATGATTTAGGATTTGAGTCATACGTAGGCTCTGATAATGCAGGTGAAGCATCTAAAATTGTGATGTCTACCCTTAAAAGAAGGGATAAAGAAAGCGCTGGTGAGATTTTTATTTTTTTCTGATTCATTTTGAGGAAAAATTATCCCTGTTATCTGAAATAACTCTGTTAGTGAGAAAAGTAGTTCTAATTCTTTAAAATTTTTCTTGTAATTAAATAATATTGCTGCACTCCTGCATTGAGTCGCTGTACTTTCATCAAAGTATGCATGTTACAGTTTTCAATATCTGATTTTGGTATTTTTCAGTGTACCCTTATTCAGATGATGATTTAGGGATTGAGTCAAACGTCCCAGGATTTGATAATGCAGGTGAGAAAAAAAATTCAATTACTACCTCTATGAATAGCTTGTAGAAAATAGCTTTGTCGTCATGCTCGAAAAATCGCGCGTGTTTTAAAGACCTTAATGTCCACTTATACTTTAATGTACTGTTTTCAAAGTTCTTAATAAAACCAACTGTTTAGGAAATCCACTTAGAATTGTCCCAGGAAATCCAGACAGAAATGAGGCAGAATGTACAGCAACAGAGATCGAAGGGAGCTACTACAATAGACAGTATTACTTGAAAGGTGATTGCTTTATTCGTTATAGTGAGAAATTTAATTATTTTTTTGCTTTGCAGATGAGCAGTTTAAGCGGCAAGTACTGCGAAATCTGTCCATTTTAAATTTTAAACTGGATCAGTTGGCTGATGATATAGGTAGATTAGCGCTTAAAGAAAATACTGTAACAACAAACCTTCCTCCATCAGTATTTTCAAAATTCAATTTTCCATTAGCAACTGAGGAAGAACTGCACAATTTTGAGAGTCACTTGGCAGACAGAGAGAAGTACCAGCAAGTGGTGAGTATAGAGAATTCAACAATTACCGTCTTATTTGTTGGCTCAAGGCTCCCCTGCGGTAAAGATGTATATACCTATCTATTTAATTTTCAGCAATTGGAATTATCAAGAATTGGTGGTGGTACCACCAAAATTATGGTACGACGTTTAATGGAGAAGCTTATAAGCAGTCAACTTGGTGTTGAGTACAGTTGGATAGGATTTAAGAAAAAAAAGAACTTCTCAGTTTTACTCATATCCAAAGTACTCATAGGTGAGATTTTTATGGACTTCAAAAGAAATTAAATATGCAGGGCAGTAGAGATATGGTTTAAAATTTGATCAATCTTTAAGTACAGATATAAAGTATCTAAAAAATTGCAACAATGTTTTTTTGGTGCACTGTCTAAGCAGTATGTCTAATTCAGTGTTTTAAAAAATTAGGAAAGCCCTAACTGCAAACCAAAACAAGCCTTTCATCTTTTTCAAGACTGTCATAGAAGTAGAAAATAAAAAATATTATTTTTTGCAGATGCTGTATTGGCTGTGCATAAAAATTCAAATGCAGCGGAAGTGGAAGCATCAGCCAAACAATGGCTGGTTAAGTGTAAGGAGCGATGCACCAAAGAAAAATAATTTATATTATTATAAGAATATTATTTTTTTGGAAAAATGTTAGATTTTATTCTTTTATTTCATGTTGTTTTTGAAGAATCAGTATTATGTTTTTTTTTCAATGTATATTTTATTTTTTTATTTTATGTTATGGTTTTGAAAAATCAGTTTTATGTTTTTTTTTCAATATATATTTTACTTTTGTATTTATTATTATTTATTAATTAAACCAAAATTCTGGAGCACATTCAATGAACGTTCATAGAATGTGCTCTCAATTCAAATCTTAACCTTCATAGAATATTTCTAGAATGTATGAGAAATATTTCACGAATCTTCTGTAAATATACTTAGAATGTTCTCAAGAATATTCTGGGAACATTTATAGAATATGAAACTCAGTCCACTTTTAATGTCCATAGAATGTACCCAGAATATATTAAGTGTGTTTTGGTAATATTCTTGGAATATTTAAACATTCCAACCAGAGCTTCTATGAATATAATATGAATGTTCTTGTGCTATCTGGGTATTAGGTACTGAAAGATTATTTTTATGAAACACAATAATGGGTATTCCTCTTTTTAAATTACTTTTCAAGTTGAGTAGTAAGTTCAAGAAAACATTAAAGAGATAATTTAAAGTGAGTTCTACATTTATAATAATCTACATATTTATCTATCATGGAAATTATATACCTCCCTATTTTTAAGTACAAAAATATGAATCATTCATATCTCGCCATTTAAAAAAAAACAAATTTTACATAGGACCTATACTTACAGGAAGAAATTTGGAAAACGTGAAAATTCAATTGAAAAGGGTATTTTTGTGTGTAAAAATTTACCCAAACGCTGCCTATAGTACGGCCTTAATAATCTCATGCCTAACAGTAATAAAATTTGAAAAGTTCTTATTATGGCCAGACCCCAAGTGTTTCATATTTATTCAATCTAATCCATTAAAATCACTAACATATTATAAACTCTAGCAAAATTAGTATGACTAAACACGTATTTTCAATAACTGTTTAACTTGCTATTTGAAATTATTGATCATGCCCTATGCCTTCATTTAGCACTATTGTGTTGGAAATTTGAAGATACTGGAAGCCTACTCATTAAAATATTTTTAAATCTCGAAAACATTTACTTCCATCCCATTTTGATGGAACAAAACCCAAATTTTATTGTTTTCATAGGTTGATTTAGAACATAACAAGATAGAAACAAATTTAAAACAATGGTTTTTTGTGTTCCACTATTCTTTTCTAATTGCCAAAGCTAGCTAGTTTTTCTAGTTTATATTGCTTAGTTATATGTATAGATTTAGTGATAAGACATGATCACCCCTAAAAGTGTGTGAGTATTTTATGAGGTTTTTTGAAATCTACTAGATAGTTTCTGCTCTGAATACCCACTGACTCGACATATTATTTTAGTTGAACCTTGATGAAACAATTAGAATATAATAAAGAGCATTTTTAATGAATGCGTGAAGCCCTTATAAGCTTATCATCTAAGATTTTTTTCCTCTATATACTATCTAGATTTCTGAAACCCATTGTAGTCTGCAATAAAATTAAAAATTGTTGTGATAAATAGCAATAATTTATTTCAATGCAAAATGTGAATAATAAATGCTGTGTATTGAAAGAATACAGACAAAGTCACATACATCTGATTAGCATGAATGAAAACAAATACATTGACCTGTGGTATATTGGCGGAATTTGCTGGATCCTTATACATACTTCATAAATCAGCCCTTGTTTCTCTCTTGTGAATCGAACTTAAAAAAACATGATATACATTTGCATATGGTGGTTTTTTTACAAATTGTGTAACGACAGAACCTTTGTACAAACAGATATTGAATGGAATTTATTAATTTTCTGAAAATATTTAACACTAGATAATTTCACGATACACATATTATATATGCTATAATATCGATAATTCTACACATCAAATATGTGAAAAACTATTCAAAATAACTTAGCCTAAAATATATACGTCTTCTTTCCATTACCTGATAATTATGATATTTCAAATGGCTTCCTTCAGGTTCAAAATATCTAAGTGCACAAAAATATTCAAATAAGTATTTTTTTAACACTCGGAGGAAACCATTCAACTGACCGAATGTCTTTTATCATTACTTGTGAAATTGAACTTTTTGCTGTAAATCACAAAGAAATCAAAACTAAATTTACTGAAGATATAAGGCCAAGGCACAGAGTTAGTCAATTCAGCTAGTGCTCATCTTTGACTGTTGAAATATTAAGTAAGAAACAAAAAGTTCAATTTTCCTAATATCATTTGAAACGAATGAGATCAACACTAACCATATTTCAATTTTTTCATGAAACACACTCTTACTGTACAAGAAGAACACCATCATTTTGTAATTCATTTGAATTGAAAATTCCGTCCACAATTCTTTAATATTTAATGAACAAATTCAGTTATTTGAAGGAATGTTGGCTTTAAATATAATATACATAAAACCTTGTAACAACCAGGTAGATTTCATGAAAAAACTTACGCTGTTAATTAATTCTTGATGAATATTAAGCTCAAAAAAAATTACTTTTTAATTGAAGATGGCAATTTTCTTCCAAAGAAAAAAATATGAGAACTTTTCAATGGGCTTGCACATATAACCTAGTTTATTAATGAAAACAAGAAGTGAGAGCTCAACATTCAGCAGAATTAAAACTCTTCTAGCCCTACGAATTTACAAGTTTAGTTTCCAGAACACATCCCTCAGGCATGTTAAAACAAAACCATGGAAACTCCAAATAAACTTAAAAGAAACAATGTGAAATCAGTCAAAAACAACTTTAATAAAACAGTGACATCAGAAATCTCCAATTGAACACATAACATATTCTTCACCAGAGTTCATAAGCAGCTTTATACATTTTTTAATTGATACATGATTTCTTCGAGTTAGTACCTTATTTCGCAATAACTTCTTTTAAAATTTTCAGATTGAGCAGTGTTTATAGCACAGATATGTTTTTGATTAATTCAAGATATGTTTAATTTCATTCCTTCTCAAGTAATTAAAAAATTTGAATGAGATAAATGTTAAGAAACATTTATTTGAAATAAATACAACAAATTAAAAAAGAAAATCTACCTCAAACTTAGAAGTCCATGAAAAAAACACTGATCTTGGTGAAATGAAAATATTTCAAAGCGAATTAAGGTACTAGATCAAAAATGTTGAATATTGTTTTAATTGATTTTTGAATTATTCTTTTGAACTATATTCTTTATTTTCTGCTTTGTTTGAAATTTAAGAGTTCATAAAACTCATATTGCAAATGTAAATGTTTATGAGGAAAATGCCAGAAATAAAAAGGGTTATGCAATAGTTTTCAAAATACTAAGAAAAGAGAAATTTTGGCATAACTCATAATTTTATGATCTTTTCAACTGTACCTTATATACTTTTCACAATATCTAAATATCTCATTGGCTCTACAGGTTTTCCTAGAAGAAACATAATATGGAGTTTTCAGGTGTAATACTAAAGATGTATTTAGCTAGCTACTGGATGTAGCTATTTTATATATTTTGTTATTGTAACCTAAAACCTTCATGTTAGGTATTCATTGGATCACACTGTTTATTTATAAAATGGCCATTGAGACATTTCCAATATATTTTTTCTTCATACTACAGAATATTGGAATACAAGCAGTTTATATTCTCATCCAGAGCCGTACTTATAGCACAAACACCATTGTTTTCAAGAATTTTACAGTCTAATTATTACTAGTAGAAACTTCATGTGCATCATTCTGGCAGATTTTCCTAATTTGAATAGAATATACATTTTCTGAATCAATTATATATTTCAATGTAGAACATGTAAAAATAGAGTTTTCCAGATAAAAATATTTTTTTTTAAAGGATTATAAACTTCACATCAAAGGGTATAATGAAAACAAGAATAAAAAAAATAAAAGAAAAAGTTTTAAGTAATAGATTTTGTAGATCCTTTTATTAAAGGAAAATTCTAACAAATTTAGAAATACATTGGACTTTAATTTAGTAGTCACAATAATGTTGAACTGGGACAGTATACAGCAGAGAGTATGAAAACAATTCAAATTTGCTACTTACTCAAGAGAAAATTAATTTACTTAATAATAAAGAGAAGGCAATAACAGTTCTAAACCTGAGCACTTCAGTTTTGTTTTATATTGAAATGATAGGGAACACCAAAATTGCTTTTAGTCACGAATCACAATCAAACAAATCAACTAGAATTGGAATCGTCTTCATCAGGTCTGGGCCAGGTTTCATTTTGGGGATGCTCTTCAATTGGCAGGAATTGAATGACATCTACTGGATGGATCATAACATAAACATTGCCAACATCGGATGGAAGCCCTGGACTAATGACCGGTAGTGTTTGGACAGCACGATAATATGTATGATATTGAGCTGATTCAATTTCTGATTCTGAAACTTGCATGTGATTCGTGCTAGGCATGCTGTTGTCTACCACTACGTCTGGCCTTTGTCATTTGGTATTAGCTTGCAAGGCAGTATTAATTTGCGCCCAAAGATCCTTTTTGCACGATTTTGATCTAAAACAAACCACAAAGAAATTCAAAAAACGGACTTGTTTTATGTATTATTTTCAAAAAATATATTTCAAGAATTTTTTTCACGTATGTTGAAAACGAAAATGAAAAGCCTCAGATGGAAAGAATAAATAACCTGGGATTTTTACTAAATTTGGAGTGAATCATTCAACAATGGGGTCATCTAGTTCGAGAATTATGAACTGCCATTGGCCTACCATATAATTTTTATGCAATGATATCATTGGATCAACAAAATTTGTAAATAATTTTTAGATCTCTATTTCAGTAAATGAACTAAAAATCATTTTAACTAAGACCAATTACTTTTTGTAAAAGGAATAATTTTTCTGGTAAATGCTGATTGAATGATCGAGAACAAAACCCTACCTTCTGATTGACTGCAACCATTCCTTGAATTGAGTGCTTCCTTCTGGTGTAATCAAGAAGGCTGCCCTAGCAGCACAAACAATGTTGACAAAATCATCGTAATCTGCTGTTGTTAAGTGATACAACTTTTGGTGCATGCATTGTATGTACATTTGTTGACACTTTTGCACCAATGGAGTCAATGCTGTACGTAAATGTTGCATGACCAAGCTTGGATTGTTTCTTGAAAGGTATTTGGCGGCTTCGATCGCAACATCATGTAGAACAAATGGACTGACTATGGAATTAACAGCACAGACACAGAAATGATGGAGATACTGGGTACCTTTAAAAAATAAATTAAATAGTAATGAAGTAGGATTATTTTTTTCAACTGATACAAAATCTTACAAGAATCTGGATTTTACAGATAGGGTTTTTTGTAATTCATCTTCAGATCATTATCAAAAAATATGGCTATTTGCTATTCGAAGCAAACATATCATTTCTTTCAATATTGTGAAATTTTAGAAGGTAGACAATATCTATTCCCATAAATGCAAAAGGAAATTCAGGTCAAGAATACTTAAGTATACGTACCTAGGTGCTTAGAAATCCGCAACAACCATTTAACATCTTCCCCGTAAGGGGGATTCCTAGCGTATTTCGCCTGAGGTCTGTCGTCGTGCACTCTTCTGGCAAGAGTTTCGAGCGCCAACATTCCAACCCTGTGTGCGGTGAGCAAATATCTGAGCTGGGTCTGATTCAACTGTTGAGGTTGCCGATGTGCAGTTCTGAGGGCTTGTTGAGGGGGAGGAGGAGGTACTGAGAAGGGGTATATATGACCACCTGGCACATTAATGTTGGAGGATGGCTGTGATATTGTCACTGTTGTGCCATAATACTGAATATTAGGGGGCATCTGATGAGGGGGGTGAGGAGGCGGGCCATTATTTGGCATATTACCGTAAGTAGGTGGTTGAGATTGTGAATAGTTTGCTTGATTTGGGGGTGGAGCAGTGATAGGATAAGGTGGCACAGAACTAGTGTTGATAGGGAATGTCGAAGGAGGTGGAGGTGGCAAACCAGTATATGAAGGAGGGGGCGCAGAAGGATTGAATGGCGCACTGGTTCCTGGAGGAGGATATTGGAAGTTATATAATGGAACATGTGTAGGTGGTGGTTGATGAATGGGTACTGCCTGAGGGTGTATAGGGCCCCCATAGCTAACATGATGAGGATGTTGTGGATGCAATAAGTTATAATGACTAACATATGGAATGGACATTCCCATGGGAGATAAGGTTGTAGCTACTTGATAAGGTGGAGGCGCTGTAGTCACAACCACAGAATTGTTTGGTAACACCGGTGGCGGATTTTGAGGAGGTAATTGTACTTCCTGAGGACCCGATTCTATAATAGCCACCAAGGCTCCATGAGGATCCACCATAGTGTCGTGGGGTATTTCATTCTCCATAATGTGTTCACCACCCGGAGTCTTACGTACATACAATTCGTACCAGTATTTCGCAACTTGAAACAGAACTTCTGGGTAGACGCCGCCACCTTTTGCTGCAATCTCAACAGTAAGGCAGGCGTGTTCTAGCATTTCATCGCTTTGTTCTTTACATTGTTGTATTGCTCTTTGAATTTCATTTGGATTGAGTGCATGGGCATGTGGTAAACATGATAAAGCCAATTCTGCAGCAGCTCTAACCATATGAGGATCACAACCCCTAGAAGCTCTATCTGCCATGCTTGCAGCTTCTGGAGGAGTAAGATGACCCTCCCAAGTCTCAATAAGGAAGGATATTGCAGCCGTTCCGATTTCCATGGCTTGGCCTGAATAAAACAAAACACTTTCACATAAAATTTGAATAATCATTTGATTTTCTTTGATTAAATGATAGTTCCGTTTAAATAGTATGAACTGAAATATGTAAATAATTTTTACTTGTTTCTTGCTTTGATTCTAATATGTTCCATTCAGTTCAAGATGAGTTAGTTGATTTTCTTATCGAAATGTATTGCATGTTGTTAATTAAACTAAAAGTACCTAAATGTAATACAGATCCGACCCAAAGAAATTTGGATAAGGGTCAAAATCACCTGAAAATCAACTTTGAATGACATTGTATGATATATCGTTGAATTCAGCGCTAAAAGTTATTTCGAAAAGTGTCATAAAATACGCAGGTCCGTATTGAAAATAATGAGGTTGAGGGTGGCCCAGGGAGTACGAAACGTTGGATACGAAATCTGATTACGTCAAATTGAGGATAATTTACTGTCGAATAAAAAATTCCTGAAACATTTTTTGATAATATTTGAAATAAAGTGGGAAAAAAAGACAAATCAAAATGACAGAATTTACTTTTTCTATGATATCTCAATAACCGGCCCTGATAATCTCGATTTTTTTGAACTGCTTGACAATGCTCCTATGAATGCAACTTTTTCTCCATTTGACCGACCTTCTAACTCTTATGGTTTGAAAGTTACCAATACAATCCAATTGAAAAAGTTGCCACCCTGTATATTTTTTTTGAATAATTGTGTGAATTAAAATTTAAATTGTTTGCTAAAGAGTATTAGAGATTCTACTAGAAATAAAATGAATTATTTTCTGGCCTAAATTCTTTTTACTTATTGATTTTCTAGTGGTTTTAAACTTTAAACTTAAATATGGGGACAGATGAAATTGTCAGATTATGAACTAACATCAATAATCAAGAAAGTGTAAGCCTACCTGTAATCCAAGAAACATGGGACGAATATGTTCTACTAAGCCAGTTAGGACTGACACAATTATGTAAACCTAGAGCATACAGTCCCAATTGGAAAGCACACATGTGCAGGGCTCTATTAGGTCCATGAGGATTTTGATTTGTAGATGATTGAGTGAATAAGGATGTACTACTACTTCCGCCAGCTTTGTTCAAAACTGTTTTGGCCATCTCAAACATAAAATGTGCACCTGCTTCCGACGGTTGGTTCGGTATTGATGGGTATATTCTTTTCCCTTTGTAACGAAGATCCTTATTGCGGCTGGTTGTTGGCATGGATAAACTTTGAGATGGTACAGAACCAGCTTGATTCACACTAAGACAAGCCATTCCTTGTTCAACTTCGGCACTAGTTGAGCTATGGGGCCTACTACAGCAATCTAAAAATGAAAATTTAATATTAATTTAATATTACCATGAAAGATTTTTTATAATAATAAAATATTTCGACAAATAGTTTCTCATGAAATAGAATTTCTTCACTGAACAACCAAATGAAAATGATGTTTTTTAGAGTTTGAAGTATAAATATAGATAGTTTCAACTGAGAAATCATTTTTCGCAAAATTTAGTTGAGTTGCATTTAATCAATTCATTAAAATACTCACTTGGATCTGGTTGCATAATTTCCACAGGCGGACAATACTGATTGAGAGGCAGGAGTTTATCGCAGTCTTTCCTCCTCCAAAAGGAGTACTGACTTCTGACAGGGGGGTTACTTGAATAATATGAGCTTATAATAGGCGATTTCAGAAGAACATGTACTTCTCTATCCAAAAGTTTATCCATAATTCTGGCTATCTTCCAAGCGTCATCCTTGTAAAATGTCAGGAGCGCTATGGCCAAATCTCCCCGTTGGCGCCTTGTACCTTCGCACAGCAAAGGATGATCGGCTTCAGAAACATTGGCTTTCAGACCTAAAGCATTGACTGCAGCTTCAAAGCCTAGAACTTCATCATTAGGCATTATTGGAGTAACAGTTTTCAATCGAAGAACTTCTTCAGTTTGTACTATTGAATTCACCATTTTCAATCTATCTCTACCAACCACATTTGATACTGCCAGTGAGTCAAATATGAAGTTTGCTAGGAGCAGAGGCAACATTGCTTCACCCTTAGATTTGAGTGTGCAGTCTTTAAGTTCGTTCGCTAACTCTCTTAATATTTGTAGTTCTTTATGTCCTAGAGTTATTTTTTTCAATAAATTGACCAATTCTGATTCTTGATTAGCTAGTTTCACTTCCAAAGGTTTTGTGCTGGCAGGTGGTCTAGCCATTTGTAAACCGAACATACCTATATTAAAAGTGAGTCTTATTAGATTTTTTCAATTCCAATGCTGATGAAAATTAAATGAAAAAAAAATGAAATACATCAAAAAAATAACTTCATTCTGAAGGTTTCAAATTAAACAAAAAAAGACAAATAAAACACTCACCAACTCTGAAAGCCAAATGCGAGTACTCTGGATTTTCAGCTAGTACTGAACATAGGAAGGCACATTTTCCCAGAGTAGCTGAAGCTAAGCAGCTTAACTGGTGGTTAGCAGGATTGATGTGTTGTTTCTTTCCTTTCCTCTTAGGAATTGGTGGAATTTCAATCATCAAGTCCGGAGGATTTGCTAACAATTCCTCAGCCAGTTTAACACCTAATATACAGGCGTCTTTGCTGTGACCATGAGCATGAAGACCTTCTGCTCTAGAAAACAACACGTCCCAAGGGTCTTCACATTTCTTAATGTTTGAAAACATGTTATCTTTACTATCTGCATCTTCTAATTTTTCTGTTTTCTGGTTAGAAGTCGTTGAAGCGTCTTGATCTTTGGCGTTGAAAAAGTAAACGTTGTACTCATCTCCAGATGGTGGAGATTCTGAGTTGGTAGATGTCGTCGATTCATCCTTGGATGGCCTTCTTGAAGTGGAAGCTTCAGGGTTGTTCATCCATTCCTCCATGGTCATGGGCTTATTCATATAATTATTGCTATTGCTGATTGTAGATTCCCGCTCATTATTTCTTCTACTTCGACTACTATTGCTTGAAGAATCACTGCCTCCACCTTCCTGCGAATCTGAATCAAAACGTTCGTTTTCTGTTGCTTCTCGCATTATATTGACATCGTCGTCGTTTTCGCAAAATCCTTCGCTACTAACACTAGATCTATTGCCATCCCTTGTACCTCCTATATGTGAATGAGGTGGATACTCTACAGGATTCATACTCATGGTATTTGGGTAATTGTATCTGGTCCAAGGATTATGGTGATGGTGGTGATGATGATGATGATGAATATGTGTTGAACTTTGGGGATGCTCACAATTCAAAACTGCCTTGCTAGAATTCACCTTTGGAATGAACATTTCGATTAATACAGACTGCTACACCTGCTTTTTTTCTTAGAATACTTCCAGTATTTGTATCTGGTAATGAAAAAAATTTGTATGTTTTTTTAAAGACAAAATATAAAAATTTATTACAAAATACCAGCAAGGTAATCATCAAAATCCACAATATAAATTTTCGTGAGCTGGAACTAGAGAAAACTACGGATTTGAAATAAAAGTTATAAGTCTACATCAACCTAACTTGTGAACAGCCTATGCTAATGATGTTTTTTCATCTTGCAATAATAAAATGATATCAACACCATTTTGATTGGAATCCTAAACACTTTTGAAACACTAACAAACAAAAAGTTTATATTATATCCTCACCTGAGTTACATTTTCCCCCTGGTTGTCACTACCATGACGGAAACATGTGAATGGACAATGGTACATGGGATTCAAATCATTAGTGTATGTTATTCCTGGCATTGGATAGTCTTCCCAATCTAGGTAACATGCTTCTATAGCTGATTTGAATCCAGTAAATACTTCTAAATCTATTTTGAGCGCAATACTTTTGTTTGTCGATTGATTAGAAGAACCCGTCCTGAACTTGCTCACCTATATTGAAAAAAATTTATACATAAATGATGTATATAGGATGGAAGTATTTCAATTTCACTACCTTATCTAATATTTTCAAATGCCATGTTGTGAAACGATTGTGCAGCATATCTCTTTCTTGAGGCGCCAAACCCGGATTGAGAGCAGCCAATCTCCAAAGGACAACAACTTCATCGCATAAAGATGAACAAGCATGCTGTGATGCATGTGTATTGCTATTTACGTTATTATGCTTGCCCCCTCCACCAATACCATAACTAGAACTTCCGCTTAACAGTGCCACCTTGGTGTTAAACCACCACATTAGAATTTGATCGCAAGCCATACATTCCTCCGTGATTATTTCTAAGAGAGGTATTGCATTTCTGTCATTCCTTTTGTACATTTCCCTGACAATGCTTAGCAAATTCCACATTCCTTCAGGTTCCCTCCCACGCAACGGCCTCAAGAGTGAGGTCCATTCTGCTGCTGCAGGAGGCGCTACAGTACTCAAATAATTAACATCACTGAAATCAAAGTTTAATACATATTTAGTATAGTAGTAGTATAGTACTTTATTTCGATATAGTATAGTAATAAAGTAAATAAGATTCTTACCTAAATACTATTGGAGCTGGCACACAGAATTTTATAAGAATTTTTTTAATATTATCATGGAGGGCTTTCTCATCCAAATACCATGAGGTTTGATCGTTGGCAGATGCTCCTGCAGTGGGGTCTGGTGCTCCGCAAACTGAATTTATAGCTGACGGTTGAGAACCAAGCAGTTCATCTAAGATTTTCTGTGCTGTCGGTAAAATTTGTTGTGGCAACTCACTTATAAGATATTGTGCAAATTTCTGAAGCTGCTCTCGTTTAAGTCTTGACAAAGATTCTGATACAGGTGCTCTCAGAATAACAGTTTCCGGCTGAAAATTAAAAAAATATAGACCAATTTCATTTTTATTTAATCAAAGGAATAATAACTATATTCGATGAAAATTCTGATAAAACTAGTATATATGCTCAAATTCCATTTCGAAATAATAGTTCTTCAATTAAAAAAAAGTTAGTTGAAGTGAACTAATAGTCGAAGAAAAAGTTTTACAAATTCCTTTGTAAAAACTGATAACTACAAATTTTATATTCATGTGATGAGCTTGTCATAGGAAAAAATTGCAGTTGAAGTGATAAAATATAATTACCGAATGTATTCTCGTCAGACAGACTGCTACTATGTGGGAACACCAGTAAGCAGCAGAATCACAAGTACAGTTGCAAGAGGATATGCGTCTTCTATCAAACGTTATAGCCACCTTGTGAACTCCACGAGGTGATTGCATCAAAACATTAGCAGAAAGATGAAAACCTTGAAAAATATTATCAACGTCAAATCTCAAAATCAGAAAAAAAATAACAACCAAATCAAGTCATTTAATAAAATAACTAACTTATTGTAAATGAATGATATATGCAACATGAAAAATAAAACACCAAGAAGGCCTTGGAATTTTTTAACCAAATTTGTTAGAAATGTTAAACTAGTCGAAGGTAATAATTGTTTAAAATTTCAAAGATGAAGGTAATTATTATTAATAATGTGTTACACCACCATTAGTTGGACGGGAGTGTCAAACTAATGGTGGTATGGTCTTGGTATGGACGGATTCACGTTGGCGTGCTTTAGGCATAATCGCAGCAACAAGACGCAAAGAAGAACACAAAAACAAAAAAATTGCATTTCTGTCAAGTTTGGTCACACATCCAAACGTCTTCTTTATGTTGCATCCTTTACAGAGCTTAAATATTAGATAATTCGAATATATTTTCAGTAAATCTAAAAAGAAAACAGAGATCCACCTCATAAAAAATTAATTAGAAGTTGATAAATAGTTGTTCATGAATTGAATGAGAAAATAAATAAATAAATACAGATAAATAAAACTTCCATAGCCGGAAAAGGAACAAAAAAGCTGATGAAGAGACAGATTTTTTGAATTTGAATAATATGCAAAACTGCTAAGACTGAATCTGTTTTACTAAATTTAGAAGCATTCCATATAATTACTGGAGCAAAACTAATGTGCCAATTCTAGCGGTCATTTCAAGGCATTGCCTAATAGATAAAGTATTTTATTTAGTGAAGTGATGCAATGTTTGTATGCACCGAATATGATAAGAGATAAACATCAAAATATCAACAAAATTCTAAATATTTAATCAACACACTTGAAAGATAAATAATCACTAATTCATCAAATTCGGAAAATCAATAATTATAAGAATTTTTTCAGTATTTGAATAAATAAATTAAAATATACATCCAACATTGCAAATATGTACCATCATTAAATAGATGAAATGATTCGATAAGTGATCCCTTTTGTGGGGTGGTGCGCTCTATATTATCCAGTTTCCAATATTCACGAAACTTTTCATTAATTACAAAACCACTACAGTTTCCAATCAAATCTGAAATTAAACATAATGTCCCACAACTTTTCTAGTAAGGTCCTATTTATTAGAAACTTTCACATTTAACGTTGAACATTAATGATTTCATTTTATCACAGACAATTAGACTCATGTTTACACATTTTTATAGCCGATGGGTGATCGACGTTATATCCTATAAAAATAATGTTATGTTCTATACACATAAAAACGATAAATAAAATCTCACAAAAGACCAAAGTAGGTAGGTATATGATGTATTTTTGGAACCACTGATAGTAGGCTTTCGAAGTTACAATTCTAATAAAAAGATTAATCGAAATAAACTGAGTGATATTAAAACTGTTACAGCGTTACACCCACAAGGATTCAATTTCTACAAATTAAATTTGTGACAATATGGTAGTCCTATATCTTAATCGTGTAATAAAAAAAGTGTTTGGCGATCGCTACTGAACTTCTGTACAAATAGGGTCGATTTCAGCTTGCAGGACCAACCACTTCTTGGAGCAACTCCGCCAGAATATGTGGTGTTTGGAGCAAATTGGACAGTTGGATTGTCGTCATATCCCATACATATTCCATCGGAATTAAATCCGGTGAACAAGGTGACCATATTTTTACAACCTGCTTTTGCCAAGTGTACACTTTGACGGGCAATGTGGGAATGTGTAATGTCTTACTAAGAAGATATTTGTGGATAGCCATCTGGATAAGACAGCAAAAATCTTCGTAGGCATCATCAAAATAAAGCGTCATTATGTCTCTCAATGAAAATAATTAGCGACAAACTATCATAGGCAATAGCCTCCCAAAGCATTACTCCGAAAGTCATCTGTAGATGACTCGTCATCAAAGATAAATATAAATATTTACCAATACAGTCATTCTGTTGCCAAAAAACAAAGTTAAAAAAATTATTCCTTTCGCGGAATATCACAGAGTACAACTCAAGTGAGCTACTGGTGTTACTAAGAATGTTATGCTTACCAATTTGTAAGGACTCCTTGACCATATGATTTTTGAACAAATTCTCTCCCCTTGTGAATTCTTCTGCAGATCCATTGGCCAGGCAGGAGTATAACCTGATATCCTCCTCGTTGTTCGGAAAACTCCAAAAAGCTATTCGCTGTTGGAGGAGCTCGGGCACAGGCGGGAACACATGCTCCACGAGCTCGAACGGAATGTGAGATGCTACACATTTTGCAGATAATTCTGTCAAGGAGGATACTGCGGAAGTTGGTTCTGCAACAAAAAATCAATGTTTAAATATAATTCTTTCGTAATGTGTATCAATAATTATAATAATATCTATGTTAAATTAGTAGGTGACTGAACACAACACTTCACTCGATAAGATGACATGGCTTCAAAAAGAATAGTTTTCTATTCCTTTATCGTAACAGTTTCAGGAGAAATGTTTTTGATGGTGATGAGATGAGAGGTGTATTATCAAATTTCCTGAACTGTGCCATCTACAACGGTTAGATGGAAGAGCATATTGCAAATCATTATTGATTCCGAGTCAAACAATGGTAAACAAAGCTTGTTGATCTCTCTTTAGATAAACAAAGTATTGGTCTCCTATTTCAAAATTTCCACTAGTAAAATGCATTTCAGACCGTTCTGAACAACTTTCAGTTCGCTTATGCCGTTCTGTATCTCTGCAACATCTATAACATTCACGATATTTATCCCGTTTTAATGGAATTTGATATAGGTATTCCTTTTGGATCGTAATTGATCCCATACAAATTTGAGCTAATCCAGATTTATTACAAGCTTTGCGCATGTACAAACGTGAATTTCAAGGATTTCTATATTTCGAGTTCAATCGAACAAATTTCTGAAAATGATGGTATGTATAATATACATACCATCATTTTCAAAAAAAAAAAATTTTTTTTCATAAAAAGCTTCCATTTCAATTGAAAAAAACGAGTATATTTTAACAGAAATCAATGAATGTTTATTTCATTGTAAAGGGAGATATTAACGATGTAAAACGATCTCAGCCAAATGACAACAGTTGCAGCACCATATTATTTTCAAGAAATTTTCCATGACTAAATCACACATTTGCAGCTGTTTGTCCTAGATAACTTCACGAATTCCATATTTAAGGTCTCGAATCGATTGAGGTGCATTGGAATAGATCTTATTTTTCATGTGATCCCAAAGAAAAAATTCTAAAAATTTCTCGGTGGCCAATTGTGATCGCCTCTTCGAGAAATAACAAGGCTAAAATGCGATTGTTTCGTTGCTTGTGTGACATGTAGCGCCGTTTTGTTGAAATTAAACGTCGTTCATATCAATACCTTCCAATTCCGGACAATAAAAAGTCATTGATCATAGCCTAATTCCCAAGGTCGACGAGGAATCGACAAACCTGGGTTTTCGTCAACACTAGAGGCTGCACGGCTACAGCAAAAATATTAACAGTTCTTCGACGACAAGATTTCGATTCTACAAATTACAAACATGTCCCAACAGCTCAAATTTTCCCACCAGTTTCATTGTGCTTCTCGAAGCCCAAAAAGTGCTTTGATTTGGCGAACGGTGACTTAAAAATTTTTGTAGCGAATTTTAACAATTTCATTGCGTCGTTGAAGCATGTGTCGTTCCATATTTAGTTATGGCGTAGTTTTTCAAGTGACAAATGTCAAAAGATGACAACTTAACAAGTGACAAATGACAACTTAAAAAGTGACAGATGACAACTTATAAAGTGACAGATGACAACTTATAAAGTAGCAGCTGCCCAGATAGAGGGCTATTCAAAATGAAACCTCTTATTGGAAATACCTTTACAACACCGAAAACAAACTAATGAAATGGTTTGGCTGATTTTTACCAAGAAAGGACGAAGAATGGTGCCACACCCAGTGGCGGAGTATTTTTGTTGAACACTATTATATTTTTTTTATTCGAAATACTAAGATTGCTGAGATTCGCTCCTAAGAGGTGTATATTTCTCTGCAGGTAGAGCGTTCTTGCAGGACAGGTGTAACTAGAAATGTCAATACACCCGAAGACGCATACTGGCAAACAATGCGTAATTTCCTGTTCCTGCCATTACAACAGTTCCCTTCGTGTCCATCCAATGGCGAAGCGATTACGATGAGCATGGAACGAAACGAAATGTAAGCATCTTAACGCCTCGGAGCTTCTTTCAGCCGGGAAATTCATGCAACAGCTTTCCCTGTTTGTTTTCGTAATCGGCTAATTTTTCTCTCCGCATTCACACCACGCAACATCAAGTAGGCGATGATTCAGGTTTCGACCGAGAAGATTAATAACGATAGTTACAATAATGAGCTGGAACGGTTAATAAACCTAATTATTGCTGGTGTAATATATTACAATAACGGTTGTATACTGCCTGCGGCAAGTTCGATATATTAGATGGAAGATGATGATGTTCGTTAGATGGTACCTACGTGGTGAACTTTTCCATGTTGATTTTTCCGCGGTTTCTTTATTAGCGCAGCTTTGATAAAATCAGGTGGTTGGACAGAATATTAATAATCCCTTATTGAAGGGTTTCATTTTGATTCATTCGATTGAAAAAAGGCGTATATTTTACGAGAATATCAATGTATGAGGAGTATACGCCATATATTAGGCCAATTGAAAAGTCCCTGGTCTGATGCACATATGGCTGTACTAGAATTAAATCCATATGATTTTTAGTTGGTACCAACTAAGATGTCTAAAAACCAGGTGTATGGACTGATTAGCTTTTGTTTTGCCAATTTTGAGAATATTAGTTAAGCTTCGTTATGTCAACTGTAGGTAGCGCTATCAACAAATTAAGATTCTTGTTATTTATTATTTACGAGTTTTGTGCAATTATGTACCTATATGTATATCTTTCATTATAGTTCTGATCTATGGAAGTAATTCTTGTAATTGAAATACCAATAAACTCTCTCTATTACAAATATTTGAATTCATTCCAGTAAACGTTTCGTGTTTTGTTTCACGACTTTGCACGATCATACTCGGTTACACGTCGCTTTTGATTGGTCAGTATCGGGTTTTAATTAATGTATCCAATCAAAAACAACGGAAAAAAGATCGAAATGACAAGTATGACATTGCGGCGCCGCCACGAACTAAAACTAATGTTTTCAATTTGGTCGAATGTCATTGCATTCAAAATATGACGAGTGCATTCACCATGTTTTTAGACATCTTAGTACCAACCTTCAAACGATACGTGTCAAAATTTGACAGCAGTCCGACCATTAGTTTGTAAGATATTGCGTTGTGAGTGTAGCTACTTTTTTTATTTGAAAAAAGATGGAAAAAAAATTTCGTGTGCTGATAACATACCTATTGCTTTTTTGAGAAAAAAAATTCAGTTGAAGCAAAATCTTGGCTTGATGAATAGTTTCCAGGATCTGCACCAGGAAAATCAAACATCATTGATTGGTATGCTAAGTTCAACCGTGGATAAATGAGCACCGAAGACGGCGAATGCAGTAGACGCCCAAAAGAGGCTGTTACCGACGAAAAAATCAAAAAAGTTCAAAAAATAATTTTGAATGACCGTAAAGTGAAGTTGATCGAGATAGCAGACATTTTGAAGATTTCATTTGAATGTGTACATCATATCATTCACGAATATTTGTACATGAGAAAGCTGTGTACAAAATGGGTGCCAGGCGAGCTCATAATCGATCAAAAGCAACAACGTGTTAATGATTCTGAGCAGTGTTTGAAAGCTATTTGAGTACAATAAACCTGAATTTTCGCGTCGATATGTAACAATGGATGAGACATGGCTCCATCATTTCACTCCGGAGTCCAATCGACAGTCAGCTGAGTGGAATGCACACGATGAACCGAATCCAAAGTCAGTTGGCAAGGTTATGGCATTAGTATTCTGGGATGCGCAAGGTATAATATTCATTGATTACCTCCAAAAGGATCAGATTATCAACAGCGATTATTATATAGCGTTATTGGATCGTTTAGAGGATGAAATCGTTAAAAAACGGTCCCATTTGAAGAAAAAAATGTCATCAAGACAATGCGCCGTGTCACAAATCAATGAAAACAATGGCAAAATTGCATGAATTGGGCTTCGTATTGATTCTGCATCCACCCTATTTGCCAGATCTGACCATAGCGACTTTTTTCTGTTCTCATACGATCATGCGATGTGAACAAGCCTTCAGTCAAAACAAAATTAACAAACTTAATTGCGACATTCGAGATCTACTGTGAAGATTTCAGAGTTCTAGATCTTTCCGTTAGAGAGTAATTGTGTTTCCGGCGGACGGACAGAAATGGGTCGAATATTATCGTTAGAACGATCTTTTCCGAGAACGACTGCTCAAAAAGAGAATAATCGAATTTCTATACATAAAATTTGCATCATAGGTCCCAAGACACTTCAACAAGATAATGGAAATTTTTCAGATAGAAATTTTCAGAATCATTCAAACCAAAAAAAAAACTAATTGAAATTGAATGATGTTTGCAACTCTTGTTGAACTTAATATTGATTTCCAAAATTGAACCAAAAGAGTATCACAAAAGTTAGAGATTATAATTCAAATGTAATTCAATTCGATTTTTTTGCACAAATATCCATTCATCGCGTTATTCATGTCTCAAAATTAAATTCTTCCATATCAAACAAAATCGTACTCTTTATCATTCAGAACACTTATTATTTCCAAAAATAGAATCCGTGGAGCAGCCAAGTTTTTTGTAAAGGTTGTGCGATCAATGAAATTGCACATTCCTATTTTCGAACTTGGGAAGACATCGTAATAATATGGAAAATGAATTTCTACAAGATGGAATTGTTTTTGTTTTTCTGAATTTGGAACGGGAAATTTCGATTTGAAACTTTTTCAGAAATCTACTCATTCTCACCGCAATAATGATAAGATGATAACGAGGATACTGGGCCAGTAGGCACCTAGGGACCAAAAATGGGTTGAACCATTTGCTCATATATAATTTTGGCGCTTGAAGCAAAGAATTTTTCGGCTCCCCTACTGAAAAATCATCAATAATAACATGACCTTCTTCATAACAATCCCCCAAAATAAAGCACCTGCTCTGATAATGATACAGGATCTTCTTCTTCCGATGAGGAATCTTGCAATCGTGAGTAAAAAAACTAGTTTCGAATGCAAAAACGTATGTATGTTGAATGCGTGAACATCAGCTTCCAAATAATTAGAAAGCGAAGATAGTGTTGTTTTTCGTCTTTGTGAAATACATAATGATAATACTTAATGATTTTATCCCTCTTTCAATGAGGGTAATAAGGAATTCTGTTTATATTGGTTGAGCCTCCATGTGTATTATACAGCAATATTGGTTGCGCACAAGTGTTTCATTCAAGATGTTCTCCTAAGAGAAATGGTACTTTAAAGAAATACTAATTTCCAACTTCGTATCCAACCCTGTATCTCGAAAACTAGTCGTAGGATTCCTGTTTAGGTCATTTTCTCAAACATACGAAAAATTCAAAAAAATTAATCGATGACAATTTTTCAGGGTGCTGCCTGATCCTTGGATAATCCATTTCCATTTGACGCGTAGTTTTCGAGTTATAGGCGAAAAAAGTAGGAAAAATCATGATTTTCCCCCTCCCCGAGTCAACATAAGGACCACGAGAATGAAAACTCAGCATTTGCATCCCAGAGGATCCCTGGGTAACCTATAAAAATTTCATTAACTTCAAAATACCTTTCACGTCAAACTACCTGGCACCCGAGCTGGGACCTGGTACTGAATATGGAATAAAATGTTTGAATTATTGAATTAGTTCTTGGCGTGTTTTATTTCAAAGGGGTCCAACTATGAACGTTACACAAATATACAATAAATAATACATATTGTGTAGTTCATCGACCAATAATATGAAATAAATATCTAAAACATTTTCCAATAAAGTTCATCACGTAGAATAACAGACCAAAAAACCCCGTAAAGAACACAACACGAAAAGTGCATGTTTCAACCAGACTAATACAACCTAGTAAATCGAAATGTTTCGAATCCATCGAGCGTGCATAATAAATTGCAGTTTGATTACAACTATCCGTCGTTGTGCTCAAATATCCATTGTTTTCAACTGTCATCCCATCAGTAATTCCGACAAAATGAAAATCGATATGCATCCACGAAAAATATACATCGTCGTTCATTATTCATTCATGCTTTTCGCTGGGACTTTCCTATCGGACTAATGTTCGATTTACATGAGCTTTACGAGCCGGGGCCAAAGTTTCTCTCTGTGACGGAGGGAAATATTCATCATTTCCATGAACACTTTCTGATTTATAGACATAATATAAAAGTTTCGAGCTTGAGCACCGCACCCGACGCAACCGGGCACATTTCGCTTTGCTCCATTGAATTGAATACTTGGAGGTCTTTCCACGAACGGAATGGAATTTTCTCTATTTCTAACTTCTAACGTTGTTAAAACTGAGAGCGCCTAATCCAGATGTCCAGCGTATAGCTCGCATTTTCACTTTCTGAATGAATGCTCTTTGGGCCGTTCTGCAGGAAGGCAAAATAAAATCACAAAAAAAAACACTGCAAAATTTTCACGCTCGTGAAAAATTACATACTTAAGCTTGACTTGACTTGATTTTAGATATTTATTGCTTGACTTGATATCAAGCTACTTGATATTACTAGAGCTTGATATGCACACGTCGGAAGGCATATTAGGCCAATTGAAAAGTCCCCAGTCTGATGCACAGATGGCAATGCTAGTATTAAATCCATATGATTTTTAGTTAGTACCAATCTTCAGACGATACGTGTCAAAATTTGACAGCAGTCCGACCATTAGTTTGTGAGATATTGCGTTGTGAGTGTAGCTACTTTTATGAAAAAAATTGGAAAAAAAAAGAATTTCGTGTGCCGATATAATATTGCTTTTTGGAGGGAAAAAATAAAGTTGAAGCAAAATCTTGACTTGATAACGAGTTTCCAGGGTCTCCACCAGAAAAATCAACCATCATTGATTGGTATGTTAAGTTTAAACGTGGAGAAATGAGCACCGAAGACGGCGAACGCAGTGGACGCCCAAAAGAGTCTGTCACCGATGAAAAAATCAAGAAAGTTCACAAAATAATTTTGAATGACCCTAAAGTGAAGTTGATCGAGATAGCAGACATTGTGAAGATATTATCTGGACGTGTACCGGGGGTTTTTCACCATAATTTGACCCCCCCTTTAACTTTGTTACTAAAAGAGGTACAAAAAAATGTTTTCCACAAAAGTTTCACGAAATCGACTAATGTTTTTTGAAATGATTACACGAAACAAAATATATACAGAGTGGGCCACAAATCGATAGCAACTTCATTCTTTCAAATGGAACACCCTGTATATTTTTCTATACTTGACTAGCTCTTTTTCCCCTGATTTCGAATATATAACATATGTTTGGTCTATCTCTCTCATTCTGAGTACCACAGAGTTTCAAATTTTAAGAACCACCTAGCATTCTCAGTAATCAGTTTTCAAGTGGTAGGCTGCGATAACTCAAAATGCTCTTTTTTGAGTTATCTCGTTGGCAACGATATGACATATAGTCAAATTGCCAACGAGATAACACAAAAAAGGTCATTTTGAGTTATCGCAGCCAACCACTTGAAAACTGCCAGCTTGCATGCCAGGTGGTTCTTAAAATTTGAAACTCTGTGGTACTCAGAATAAGAGAGATAGGCCAAACATATGTTATATATTTGAAATCAGGGGAAAAAAAGCTATTCAAATATAGAAAAATATACAGGGTGTTCCATTTGAAAAAATGAAGTTGCTATCAATATGTGGCCCACTCTGTATATATTTCGTTTTGTGAAATCATTTTAAAAAACACTAGTCGATTTCGTGAAACTTTTGTAGAAAACATTTTTTTTCACCTCTTTCAGTAACAAAGTTAAAGGGGGGGTCAAATTATGGTGAAAAACCCGGTACATCATATCATTCACGAATATTTGTACATGAAAAAGTTTGTGGAAAATGATTGCAGCGCGATCTAGCAATCGATCATAGCAACATCGTGTTAATGATTCTGAGCAGTGTTTGAAACTTTTAAGTGCAATAAACCTGAATTTTTGCGTCGATATGTGACAATGGAGGAAACATCTATCATTTCACTCCGGAGTCCAATCGACAGTCAGCGGAGTGGACTGCACACGATGAAACAAATCCAAAGCGAGCAAAAACACAACAGTCAGCTGACAAGATTATGGCATCAGTATTCTGGGATGCGCAAGGTATAATATTCATAGATTACCTCCAAAAGGGCCAAGACCAACAACAGCGATTATTATATATCATTTAAAGGAGGAAATTGTTGAAAAACGGCCCCATTTGAAGAAAAAATAGGTGCTGTTTCATCAAGACAATGCGCCGTGTCACAAATCAATGAAAACAATTGCAAAATTGCATGAATTGGGCTTCGAATTGCTTCTGCATCCACCGTATTCGCCAGATCTCTCCCCCAGCGAATTTTTCCTGTTCTCAGACCTCAAAAGAATGCTCGCTGGAAAGAAATTTAGCGCCATTGAAGAAGTAATCGCAGAAACTGGGACCTATTTTGAAGAAAAGAAAGACAAATCATACTACAAAAATGACTTCAAATCAAGTCAAGGTCAAGCCAAATAGCATGAAAATCAAGCCAAACCGTGAATCCCTAGAAACGCTCATCCATTAGACATATTTTATCCTGTAAATGCATTGTTATCATTTAGGTTTGATATTATTGGTGAAATTTTCAACAGTTCAATAACTAGACTGATTTAATTCCGAATTTCTGGTTTAATTTTGCTCAATTACGGAAACCGAGCGAATCCATTTCATGAGAAATGTTTATATTGCAATCATTATTAACAGACATCCACATCAACAGTTCATTGTCCTCATATAATTACTACAAAGGTTCAGAATATTATGCAATTTTTATCGGTAATTTCATACTATTGAGGTTATCAAGATAAACCCCTTCTATACCATTTTCTCTTTAATTGCGTCAAATTATCACCAACATAATTGTCCTTGTTTCGGCATTATTCATCATTCTTATTGTCATATTATTGTTTTGATGAACTGACATTGAATTTGTTTAATACGTGCTGATGCGTACATAACAGAATCAATTATTTTCGGTTTTTATTTTCAATTCCATACATATTGATGACCATGGACAAACGTGGAGAATTTTCATTTGCCGGACAATTTTAACATTTTTCATTCTATCGATTTTATGTCTGTAACATCACAACAGTGAATCGTTGAGTCTGTTATCCATGCAGCTGATTAAGTTCATAAAGTTACATAAATAGGAATGTAAAAAAGTCAGTATCTTTCTCATTTTACAATTTAAAATTGTTCCCCTCATTTTCAGCTCAAAACTCCCAAACAATAATTTCGCATTGAACATCATAATTCAGATTTATACGCGGAAATTGGAATGGAAAAAAAATTGGTTCATTTCGAGTGCTTTCCGGTGAATTTTATACGAAATGAAACAAAATATGAAAACATAATCAAAAAACTTTTTGGTCCAACCGAGAGACAAGTGAAGCGAAAAATCGATATGACATTGTTCACCCCAAAAGAAATTCGAGGGTTGAACACCTCCCAGTTCCAGAATTATCTATTTCGTTCCCCTCCCTCGCTTCGTACGTTGTTTTTGGGACCTCCTGAAGCGTTCATTTTGCCCCTTGTGTATAGGAATCTACTCCTATCTGTTCTGGTGCTGGATGTTTGAGGAGCGGTATCTTTATAGCGGGAGACTTTTGTTTGGAAGGATACAAACACGTTCTTTTAGAGTTATCACACTTATCACGATCATTTGTTTTTCCATCGCTTTTTACGTAGAAAAACTTTTACTCCAATACAGGTAGATTCACCGCGATGGCCTATTAGACGTTTATGGAAAACTAATCATAATTTTTTGGTGAAAAATTTGCATGTTGGGGTTTAAGGCAATGATCTTTCTCCCGAGAATATTTTCAGATCTCTACAACTTTCGTTTATATCGAAAACAGACTACTACTTCCATATTTGGAATGGTACACCCAGTATATTATTGCATCATTAGATAGCTTGGGTATAAAGTATAAACTCAACGGTTCATGAGTTAATGCGATTCTATGAAAAAATGGTCGCAACGAGAACTCACATTTTTTTGAATATTTCTGCAGAAAAAGGTTTTTTTTAGAAGAAATCTTTTTTTCATTTTCGATTCTGCAAATACGTACTATTATAAGACGTTTGCAGTTTGGACCAAAAATGTACAGGCTGTTCATCAGAAGATCATGAAGTTGGACAATTCAAATTCATCGAAACTCAAGATTTTCAAATTAGAACATTTATGTTTTATTATTTCAGTCAATTCTACGTATGAAAAGAAGTGGGGGTTAAACATACCCTTTACCTTAGCATCATAACCAAGTTCCACATCCTTCTTGATTATTATCCTAGTTGCTGAAGCATTGTCTTACCGATCTGGTTTTTATTAATGAGAATTTCGTTTTTATTGAATATTCTTTGAATTTGGAATATTTTCCGAACCGAAATTAACCATTGTGTTAAATTTGATTTTTTTTAACGATACTGTCATGAAATCTAATCTATTGATAGGTAGATCAAAGTTTTGTTAGAAAACACTAAAATGAATGAATTTTTTTTATATTGTATCTCACCCCGGACTGTCTAATATTTGATATTGCATTTCAAGATGAGATAGATAATGGAATGTACCGCTATGTCTCATCAGGATTTAATTTAAAAGCCTCAGTGCGAATCCCATCTGAAATATCCTAGTGTAGTGGTATTAGCATAACAGGGTGAGACAATATTCCCCCAGGAGTTTCGGGTTGAGAGCATTAAGTTATTACGTTTCCTTAAAAACCTGAAACCCTGCCAAAGCGAAAATGAAAATAATTAGTCTTTCCCTTGGTGTTTTACCCGTCAACTTACAAGGATCAAACTGTGAAGTCAGTTTTCATGAAATTTGGTTATGCGATCAATAGCACACTTCAGGGAATATCAAAAATATTGTAAAGTTTACACAGATTTATCATTTCTTTCTATAGCTCAATAATTATTGAAAATTGGGGCTCACAATTAGGGACTCACGGCTTGACATCAAGCTATTTGACTTGAGCTTGACTTGAAATCAACTACAGTTCAAGTCAAGTAGTAGTTTTCCAATGTTGAGTATTTAATAAATAAATACTATACTATCAAATAAAGAAATATTGACTTGACATTGAAAAACTAATACTTGATTTGAGTTGATTTCAAGTCAAGTAGCTTGAGTAACAAGGCAAGCCGTGAATCACTACTTGCAAAATAAAACAAAATGGGACATCGAAAATTCGAATCCAAGTGTTTTACGTAAAGCTCCAAGCACATGCTAGTTACCTATTGCGGCAAGGATTTCTATACATTCCAAAATATGAACTGTGAACATTTTCCTCTATAGACTGAAAGGTTTTCAGATAGAAATTTTGGTATGTTAGAAACTTATATTGATGTAGGTAACTATTTTGAAACTATATTAATGTGTTCGAGAAAACCCAACCGCAAAGACTTCTTTCAATTGTTATCAACTTTCCGATATTAATCACTGACAACTCACAACTCAAACTGCAGAACTTTATGTATTACGTCGTTGCTCGATTGTTTAGTAAGTTGGGTATAGTAACTATCTCTCAAACTAGTTATGAACTTTTTTTCTGTGAGCTATAAACTATATGGGAATTTATAACTTTATCAAATACCTGAGTCCTGTTTGAAGCCAATCAATTTTTTTAGATTTCCACAAAACCAATATGTCTACCCTTATTTATCAGTCGTTTGACTGTCTTTTAGAGAAAGCTTCCTTTTATTCGTAACTTTCAAGTGTCCTAGGTTTGGCTATTCTGAAAACTAGTGATTTATTGCTTGCATTGGTAATATTTTATAGAAATTGAAGTTTAATTAACTGCGAAAAAGTGAAAGCAAACGAAGGTAATTGATATGGAGGGTAGAAGTAAGGAGAATAATTTTCCCGTTACAACAATGTCCGTTAAACTGACCTTAAATTGGTTTATGGACCACGTTTCATTTGTAAAGCAGACTTCTCACAGAAAAGGAGACTTTACTTTCTATGAAACTGGCCTTAAAGCCCGTATCACACTAGGTTTTTTCGTGTCTATTTCTGAGCCTGACAGTGTGTGCTATAAAAGCGCATCCCTACAGACTACAGGCCCGTTTTAAAAGCTTGCTAATCGCTTCTTTCTAAAGTCGTTTCTTTTTTTTCGAACATTTTTACCTACATCGACGCCGATGAACAATGCGTAAGAAATATATCTGATTCTCACATTCACAATCGATCACATACGATCGATGAAAGATTACCTATCACACCACAAGATTCAAAGGGCGGTAAGGCATGCAAAGCTTCGAAAACTAAATTGGATTAAAAACATTATGTTCCGCTGAAAACATTAAACATTTATCAGTAACTAGTTTCGAATTCAGAATCGTAGGAATTTTCCATATGTTGAATGTGTGAACAACTTCCACGTAATTCGAAGTGTTGTTTTTCGTCTGTGTAAAATACATTCCATCCCTCATTCAATTAGGGTAATAGGCAATGCTGCTTATATTGGTTGGGTTGCCGTGTTATTTATTGAACAAGCAGCTTAGTAAAGACGGTTTGAAGATTTTCATTGCGGGGAATGTTGATAAACGGAGCAAAACGGACCAACCTCATGTTTTTAAGAATCAAGACTACATTTTTCAGAAATTTGGGCGGCCACAAACTGGGCTAAATTGCCGCCCCCCGAATGGATGCGCCTGAAACAGTCGCTTCACTGTTTCACCCCTAACGCTGTCCCCGAATTTCTGATCCTATACATAGTAGCAACAATAGTTTCAGCGTTAAAAGTTTTTGTAATTCTTTTCAACTGATGACATAGAATTCTAGAAAATTGAACTATCTCGATTTCTATCGAAACATTCCTTGAGTTGGAAGAAATAGTCAACTTTCCATTCAAAACTCAAACGATCTAATCTCAATACAAACAAAAATTCCCCTCATTTCCGAGTGGACTCTTCCATGCTTCAACAATACGAAATTAAAGGTTTTCAACAGTCCAACCTGCTGAAAAACCAACACTAGAAACCTTGACTTTCTCCAAGGAACCTATCGACACACAGAGCACATCCTGTCACGCTGTACAATAAGAACAGGTGAGTGTGTGTTTGAGACCAAACAATAGGAATAATGCCACAGGAAAAAAGTACCCGAAGAAGAAGCAGTTCCCAGCATCCTCGCGCGCCAGGTGAACACGCGTGTTCCTCCGGTGCCTCGCGGTGACGCTGCACCAGGTCAGGTACACAAATCGGACAATGGGTCAGCCGCATCGAGATGGTGGTGCACAGAAAAGGGAATAAGGAGTTCTTACCTACGCACGGTTCTCGACTCGGTTCGGAAAGAAATCAAGGTCTCGGTGGTGTGTACGTTTATTTTCTTTGTGATTAGCGGGTGCTTGAACCCGGAGCCAGTCCGGCCGTCATCTAAAGGACAGGGCTGGATTTGGCCCAACTGTACCAGAAAGAACGGTTTTTCTTTTTATTGTAGAGGGTGGGCAAATTTCGATGTTTTAGCACTACAACTTTTAAACCAGAGGAGATAGATAAAATCTATTACCTTACTCTTGGTTTTTTTTTCATAGAAACTAACAAGAGTAGCATTCATTTTTGGCCACCTTCTTTTGTTTTCGAGTTATAAGTTTTCTACGTAGAAGCCAGTGGCGTGCTCGTATTTTCAAAAGCGTTTTTAATTACGAAGCTATGACCCAAAGTTATGTTTTTCAAATGGGAACACTAAATTTCTGTGCCATTTTTTGAAAGCTCAATTTTTCCTGATTTCAAAAATATATAACATCGTATGGTTTGTATTGAAATAAATAACAGAAAATGGTCAAAAACCTTTTTTACCTAAGAGTCTCAATATTTCTATGGTTTCAACTGTTGATGAGAACATAAAAATTGAGCTTTCTATAACAAGAGCAGTGTCCTTCCGTCAATCTGATTATTTCTATGTTTTTCACTGATTTCTACAAAATTCGAATTAAGCTATGATTAATGAATGTTAATATGGCCGGAATTGGAAGATATTGATGTGAACGATGTTTATTTTCAACAATTAGGCGCTACATGCCACACAAGCAAAGAAACAATCTCAATTTTGTAAGAAAAGTTTCCTAGACGTGCTATCGAAGAGGGGATCACGATTGGCCACCCATATCTTGTGATTTAACACCTTTAGACTTTCTTCTTTTGATCATGGAAAATTTTATGAAAAGGATATGGTGCCGTGGCGGACATTTGACTGAAATCGTTTTCCATCTTTAATGGCATACCTTCCTCTTTACAATAAAATAAAGATCGATTGATTTCTCTTACACTATGCTCGTTTTTTAATATCAAAATGAAACCTCTCAGTGGAAAATCCTTCAGAAGGAACTTGAGCACAACGATTCAAATCATGTAAGCTTAAAAAGCAACTTAAAAATGAATAAAAAATAGATAAAAACCCCAAAAGCAGAAGTAGGAGTAGATAGCATTACAAAATTTCGTATTTGGTACCATTGTATCATCTACAACTGGTTCCCCTCGTCGTCGTAAAAACTCTTTAACCTTCTGTAGGTCCCATAGTCGGGATTCAATCTGTGAAAAATTCGTCAATGTTTTCAGGGAGTGAAATCACACGAGGCACTATATCTGTAGCAGCCTTTCATAGCTGAACTGCAGTAAATTCCAAAAGAAAAAAGAACCCATATCACATTTTAAAGTTTCAAATGGAATGTATAACATAATACATGACTTTGTACACGTCACAAATTCAATGTACCTGAAGTAACAACCGTAATCTAATAAATCAACAAAAGTTTTAGCTGCAATAAAATTTGTTCCATGAACTTCGGAAACAGATGCATTCAGAGCGATAATAGCACACAGATGCAATGCCTATTGAATATGTATTAGAATTAGATATTTATATTAGCATAAAGTTAGAGGGATTTTTTCTATTTTAATTGTGCCTATACTTGCTCAAAAGAACATAGGGGATATATTCTGCTCAATGAGGAATTTTCCTTCAAACGAGAAACATTCATTCGTTATAGAATATTGTCAAAACGTGACATTTAAAAGATAACATTCATTCAACATTTCATTAAAAAAGTCGATTGAAGAAATATGGCGTTTTAAAATTTAAAGCGTTTAATTTTTAATGCACTGTAATGCAACATCGACTGCAAATTACATAGAAAAGGGCATCAAATATATTACTGTAATTAGGTCAACAGGGAAAGCTATAATTTGATCGGGTTAGGATTGTTAGGAATAGAGGCATAACTACCTAATTGTCATATCGTAATTTGTATTGGATTGGTTGTACAAGCTTTCCTACAAGGCGCTGTTGCCTCTTTGTGCAGCCGTAACAATGCGATTAATTTTGTTTAAAATCTAAATTTTAATTTACTGCAGGTAATTTGAAAAAATCATGAATAAAATCCATAATAATTACGTTCGAACTTGCAGTTATAACCCAAATTAAAGAGAATTTCATCGTCTTTAGTTTAAGAGCTATAGACGTTCCAATTTGCAATTTACCTTACTGATAAAAAAAAATGTGGTAAAATTCAATTTGTCCAACCTGAAAGACAATGGCTTCTTGAAGAATTGACTACGAGTTGGAATTTGAAATTTTCGGAATACATATGTATACTGATTTGTTAATTTAATATATGAATGTTCTGTTGAATATTGTCGAATTCCATTAAATAACTTTGAACATTATATAAGATCACAATTTCTTCCAATAAAAAAAAAACGAAAAGCGGTAATTATCAAACTCGGTTGATAAAATAATTATAATACAATCAAAAATTAGAAAAGCACCATGAAGTCAGCTGCTTTGAGCGCTCGCTCATTATTGCGCCAATATTTTGTGCTGTGAATTAAACAGACATATAAAGCGTCGATATAATCACTGAAAGTCACCATTTCAAAAATTATCAGAAGACATTGGAAAATCTAAATTTCATCGATCTTCAGTCAAAACTGTTCCAATAAATCACTCTTTCATTTATCCATCTACATAACAGCATTATCAAGACTTAATGATTGTAAACACAAGCGCGCAAAACACTATATTGACAAATATTAAATCAAAACAACATAAGATTTATATGTATTTGTTTATACTTTTAACATTTGTTACTTTTTATTACCGAGAGCAGTACAAATATTTTCACCAATATTCATTATGAAGGAATTCGTGACCCAAGCACAGATGCCTGTCAGATTATTTGAAAATAACCAAAGTAACCGTTCGCACTGCAATAAATTCTTTATTATATGTTGGTGGTCAGATTCAGATCCCAAAAAACATATAAAATCGAAGGAATCAAAACTACCCCTAAGTTTTCATGTGAGAAACACATATTGACTGGACTAAATTAATAGCGTAGAGCAGCGTTCCTCAGACTGTAGGACGCCCCCCTAAGGAGGGCGCACAAGGAATTGAAAATAAAAAGATAAGAGTTTTAAAAAAATATTCATTGAAATTTTATTAAAAAATAACAAAGAACCAATGTAAGGGCTAATGCCCAACATGAGTTTGTTTTGAGGCGCACAATTCCTCTAATTTTGGTTCCATATTATAGATGGCCTCTCTCGAGTTTATTTTCCACTTGATATTTATTTCTGTTTTTGGATTTTCAGGTAGCAAGTGCAGAAAATCCAATTTCACAAAGATAAGCCGTTGTTAAAGGCAAGAGGATCATTGACGCTTTGGCTTTTATAACAGTCATTCGGAAGCTCAGTACAGAAGATTTTTTAACAAAGTTCGACTTTTGTAAGGTACTTGATGAAACATCTATCAGTTGTTTTTCTTGTAGTTATAATCCAACTGGTGTATTCTCAAAAGGGGTGCATTCGTGTAATTTGAAGTCCTCTATGACTGTAGGGGTAAGGGGAGCAAAATTTTTAGAATTATAACTGAGGGGCAAGAAGAGCAAAAGTTTGGGAACTGCTGGCGTAGTAGAGAACGCTAGTAATCTCGCGACCACAGGTTCGATTCCTAACAGATTGAATCCTTTTTTTTCATAACTCGATTTTAATTGAAAAATCTTTGAATTTGAAATATTCTTCGAGATACAGGACCTAAGGGCTATTTTATGAAGATATTTTAGATATTGGGGCAACACCAGTGGCGTGCAATTCGGTCACATCTCAAGTATTTCGAAGAAAAAAGCTGTTTTACTCAGCAGAATATTATGATCAACAGTATCAAACGCTCTAGATAGGTCAGTGTAGATAACATCAACTTGACCACCCTCGTCCGAGCACTCCGTGATGTATTGTGAAATTGTTGCCAGGTTAGTTACGGTAGATCTTCCTCGAACGAATCCGTGCTGTTGTGTGGACAAATATGAATGAACACTGAAATATATATCCTTGTATAACACCTCCTCGTACACCTTCGCAAAATTTGACAGGATAGATATTGGCCTGTAATTATGGACACGTGCATTATTCCTCTTCTTGAAAATCGGAACTACACGTGCTCTCTTCCATTGAGAAGGAAAAATGCAGTTCTTCAGACTGAATTTGATAATGACAGTCAACGGTTTAGCAAGAACAGCACTGTAATTTCCTAAGAAAAACGATGGGATACCGTCATCTCCAGATGTTGTTTTGTTGGGAAAATTGGACATAATTGATTTTATTTCATCTTCAGAGATTTCAGGTACGATTACAGGAGGATACTGATCAGCAGAGGTGTACCGAATATTCTCCGGTTCATATGCAGCTTCAACGTTCAATTCGGAAAAATGTTCAGCAAAAATATTCATGGGGTTCTTCATCGACATACATCACTCCTGGTATTCTAGAGCAATTGTTCTTCTGGTTGATAAATTACCAGAAAATTTTCGGATCCAACATCATCTTTTCCATGATAGATGTGACATAATCATCATAAGCCGAAGAAATCTCAGACTTGATCAATGCTCTCAGTCGTACAAACTGTCCACGACAATTTTGATTTCGAGTCCGCAGCCATTTTGAACGATAATAGTTATTTATAATACAAGTGCAGAAGGCATTGATATTCTTCCACGAGTTCAAAATTCAAAAACGAGCCACTAAGTGGCGAGTTTTTGAAGGAACGAGTGGTAGAATGAGCCTTCTGTACGAGTATTATACATTATTTTCTCTAATTCATTTCATTTTTATCGAAATTTATGAAATATTTCCATAAATATCATTTAGTGATTTTTGCATTGAAAAATGTTGGTTGGCAGAACTGATTTCTTTAAGGCAAATTGATGAATTGACAGATAAAGCCGTGGCGGAATGTTCGTAGTACCAACATATAATAATAAAATATAACCATGAAAACTGTGCGTTTCTGATATATTCTCGCACGATTTTGTTCTACAAGATGTGGAAGAATGAACGGAATAACCACAGAATTAGAAAAATATTTTTTTTACGCTTGATGGACGCAGTAAACCACACAGACCACATAGATTTATTCATATGACTGAGATATTCTTAGATAAATGACCAAAATAATAAACCCAAGTGCGAAATCTGTTTTTCCAATCCACGACGCGTCGAAAACGAAAGCGTTCTCGACCTTCGGCTGGCGAAAAACGTGTCCACGGAGGGAGCCGACTGCAATCTGTCGGGCCGACAGGGGCCCCCCGAACACGGTCCTGTTTACCGATGTGTACGTTCGTTATCGTCTCTTGGGGACGTTACCCCCTGCCTGCCCGAAGACCCGTCTACCAGAACGCGACCGTGAGCAAAACAACAACTTCTCCGACTCCCGACGGTCCAAGTTTTCGCCCGCCGATCGTCGACCGCGGTGGCAGCAGTCGGTGTTATCCGCTTCCTACTTTCCCAGTAAGGAAGCGCCGCGAATCGGAAACCGGGATTATCATTTCCTCCAAAAGCAACAAAACTCTCCGAAGAAACCTCAAAAACGAGGAAAGCACCGACATGAAGTCGGGAGCTTTTGGGCGCTCACTCCTTGATAATAATAATAATAGTGCCTTTGTTGTAAGAGAAAAAAAAATAATACATGACATAGGGGCGAAGTCTAGCTTAAGCTACTCCACTCAACCCCAAAATAAAAAAACAAAATATACTATTAAAATATTCATGGAAAAAAACCTACAGAAAAACGATTATAAAAGAGGTGAACCCATAATTTTATGGAAAAAATTATCGACCATCGTACACCGTACAAAGTTTGATCATCGCAGAAGCGCCAAAGGGTTAATGAATGGGAACCTAATGTTTGACTGATACGCGGAAAGCCACGTGGTGGTAATCCCTCTTAGGGCCAGTATTATGAAGGATAACCGACAGTTCAACCGTTGCGTCAACTACCGAATTGCTTACTAGAAATACCGGCCTTTAAACATCCCATGAACATGGGCCCGCAAATTTTTTGTTTTCGAAGTACAGGATGTTTCTTGTAGTCCTACATTTTTGTGATGGTTAGGACCGGAATTATAAAGGATGCTCGAAAGGATGGTTGTCCCTCGGTTGAGTTCAACCGAGCGTCAACGAATAAATGGGATTATAAACATTGAGGCATATAGAATTATCAATTTTCTTTTTGTGTCTGTGTTTGGACTAGGAAATCTAATAGAAAACTGTCAGAATTGAACGAGCACTGTAGCCAACCGAAATAAATTCGGCTATAACCGATGGTTGTACAACCGACACAAGAGAGATCTTTATAATATCCCGAGAGTATATGGTATACCCGAGAGTATACCAGTTTATCGAATATTCATTAATCTCAGCTACAAATTAGATAAATAAGTACCAAAACTTATTGGATCTTTACAATAATTTGGATTTTCCTGAGGATTACTAGAGAATTGTTTGAAGTTTTTTCTGGAAATCGGTAGCAGACATGACGAAACTGGAAGAAATCAAAAATTGTGGTACTGGACCAAAGTTTCCTTTCAAATTTTAACTACCAATGCTACACCAAAAATTGGCCTACAACTGCGCATAAATTAACGAGCACTTAAAATATCCTGACTAATTTTTTTCAATATTCTGATCAAAGTTTTTATTGAACTGGCGACACTATTATCACGAAATTTTACAAAAAGCTTGGAATTGTTATTCTGAATGCGCACGCCAAAGGACCCCGCACGTTTAGTATGGGAAATGGCTTTCCGTGAATTTGGCTGAATTTTTGATATGTTGTAGTCCTTAATGAGCTGTTCAGAAAAGTCCTTAGCCACAAAGCTCAAAAATGGACAGTTTTCGAGATATGGAGCTTTGAAAATGGATTTTTTGCAATTTTTGGGGTTTTTGCTCATCAATCGGGGAGCTCTTATTTCTGGTTTTGATGAAATTTGGATGTTCGGCGGCCAAAACCCGACTGAGAAATGATATTCCTTGGTTATATTAGGCACCGCCATCGATAATTTCTTATACACTGCTCCACATTGGCTATGAAATGAGATAAAAAATCCAAGATCTTCCATACATCTTTTCATGCCACAAGATGATGCCAGAATAATTCACATGACCGAGAAACGACATATTGTGAGATTTTTTTCAAGAGAGACCATAATAACTGAATCCTCATATGTCCAATAATATCAAATATGTTTAGTCGAAATGTTCATAACCAGGCATCGCGAGCTGTAATGGGGGAAAATGGGAAAATCATAATCATATATCCTCAGGGATAACAATTGTGATCACTACTATCATTTACATTATATGTGATTTGTTTCTCACAAATCTCGATAATCTGACAATGGGGTGCCAAGACATTTTCCTCAGAATGTCTCGAAATTGATGATAGCATCTCACAGACAAACGAATCCGTGAAAATGTCTGCAGTTTTGATACAATATAGTACTATACGGGTAGAATATAGAAGTCCAAGTGTTGGAAGCTAACTATGAATGGAACTTCCGATATTAACCCACGAATTCTTGAAAATATTTTTTTTTTTCTATGAACTTTTTGAACTTCACACATACGAATGAATACTATCTAATAATATGATATTTGGCAAAATGAATGAGTAGATCAATCAAAAACAATATAATAATGAGAGTGACATTCATAATAATAATAATAACAATAATGATAATAAACGAAAAACAATTTAAAATTATATTAGCAATCGCAAGAAATCATTTAGAATATTATGAATCGAATCGAGGGCAAAATTATCATTATTGTTATTATTATTATGAATGTTATTCCCATTATTATATTGTTTTTGATTGATATACTCATTCATTTTGCCAACGATCATATTTATTAGATAGTATTCATTCGTATGTGTGAAGTTCAAAAAGTTCATAGAAAAAAAAAATTATTTTCAAGAATTCGTGGGTTAATATCGGAAGTTCCATTCATAGTTAGCTTCCAACACTTGGACTTCTATATTCTACCCGGATAGTACTATATTGTATAAAAACTGCAGACATTTTCACGGATTCGTTTATCTGTGAGATGCTATCATCAATTTCGAGACATTCTGAGGAAAATGTCTTGGCACCCCATTGTCAGATTATCGAGGTTTGCGAGAAACAAATCACATATCATATGTAAATGACATCAATAGTGATCACAATTGTTATCCCTGAGGATCTATGATTATGATTTTCCCATTTTACCCCATTACAGCTCGCGATGCCTGGTTATGAACATTTCGGCCAACATATTTGATATTATTGGACATCAGATATATGAGGATTCATTTATTATGGTCCCTCTTAAAAAATTCTCACAATATGTCGTTTCTCGGTCATGTGAATTATTCTGGCGTCATCTTGTGGCATGAAAAGATGTATGGAAGATCTTGGATTTTGTATCTCATTTCATAGCCAATGTGGAGCAGTGTATAAAAAATTATCGATGGCGGTGCCTAATATAACCAAGGAAGATCATTTCTCAGTCGGGTTCTGGCCGCCGAACATCCAAATTCCATCCCAACCAGAAATGAGAGCTCCCCGATTGATGAGCAAAACCCCAAAAATTGCAAAAAACCCATTTTCAAAGCTCCATATCTCGAAAACTGTCCATTTTTGAGCTTTGTGACTAAGGACTTTTCTGATCAGTTCATCAAGAACTACAACATATCAAAAATTCAGCCAAATTCACGGAAAGCCATTTCCCATACTAAACGTGCGGGGTCCTTTCATTTCAATCGACATTATCGTCACTGCAATATTAGGTTATTTTTTTAGATATTCTCCAATCCAAGAGTGTCGATTAATGATTTTTTATGGCCGCAATTGATGTGAACAACGTTTATTTTCAGCAAGACGGCACTACGTGACACTCAAGCAACGAAACAATCGCAATTTTTCAAGAAAAGTTAATTCTCGAAGAGATGATCACAATTAGCCATCAGGTTTCGTGATTTTCAACACTTTTAGACGTTTTTCTTAGAGGCCTTTTTTGTGCCTGTATCTCGAGCTAGTCGAGCTGCATCTATATAAATACCCTATACCATTTGAATAATCTTCAGAGTCTGATGATGAAATCGAAATAAGTTCGAAACTGCGAAGTCACACAATGTAATCCCCAAACTGTTAATACCATATTTTTGGTATAGTAAAACTTAGAAAGTATAAAATTTAGCATGTAATTTGTTTCTGTCATCTACAAAGACTGCCTGCAGTTGATCCTTGCCAGTATCTGGATAAATAACCGCCTCGGTAACCGCTGTTATTCATTATATAGCTTGAAGTTTTGTCTTGTCAGGATATATTTTCACACTTAACTGTGTTTATAAACTCTGTTTTCAATCTCAGTTATTATTTGTAGAAATATTAATTACTAGGGATAGAACGATACCGATATTGATATCGGTATATCGGCATATCGGCAGTTGTTGCCGATATATCGTATCGTATCGTATCGGCAAAGAATATCGGCAAAAATATCGGCAAATTTTTTTTGTCTCCTCAGTGCAAAAATGGAATACTTTATCAAACAAAATAAGATTTTTCATTCTAAGGGAAATATTTTTTATTAAAAAAGGAAAACGAATCAACATTAAACAACTATACTAACAAACATAGGTAGGAACTTTATATGGCAGGTACAAAATACAGTACATTAATATATTCATATTCCTAATAACTGAAATTTAATTTCTTGATATTGTGATGTAAAAACACCAACATTTCCGCCCTATCTTCATTAAGTCTATTTCTTTTTGGTTCATAAATATTGCCTAATTCACTGAATAGTTGCTCACTAGACACACTGGCAGCAGGTGCTGACAGGTACACCGAAGCTGCGGTGAACAAACAAGGAAATTTTTTCTTTTCTGCCTCCCACCACTCGAAAGGAGATTTATCTTTCGGTTGTGTTGAACATTCCAAATATGTTATTACTTCATTTTCCCATGCTTGCATGTTTTTTGTTTTAGTGGTTTCGGTCGAAGTAGAGGCAATACTGTCAAAGGTTCCCCAGAATGTATTTTCCTTATTTAAATCGCTTAAAGGAATATTATCATCTTCCGAAGATTCGAGATCCACTTCAGCTACAGTATTATACTTCCTTTTAATTAAATTTTTAATACAGGTTAATATTTGTCCTTTGGTATCTTTAGGGAAAAAATTCATTTTAAATCTTGGGTCTAAGAATGTGGCAACATACAGATTTTCTCGTTGAAATATTGTTTCACCAAGTCTTCTTTCTAAACTTGTTAAAAGTTCATTCTTCATTGTGCCTACACCAGCAAAGATTGGCCCCTCTTTAGATAAATATTCTTTTAATGTTACGACTAATGGAATCACTTCAGAAATGCAACATTGCTCTTTACTTGCAGTTTTTGTGATTTCTTCAAATGGCCTTAAAATATTGAGGATGTTTTTCACCAATTCCCATTCAGAGTAAGTAAGGTTGGTGAGACCATCATTGTTGGTAATATATAATGTGATCGCTTCTTTTTGTTCCAATAAACGCTCAAGCATATAGTACGTAGAATTCCAACGCGTTTGAATATCCTGAATCAACTTTTTTTTTTTTAAATTCAACTGGTTTTGAATTTGTTCAAGTTTACCACATGCCAATTGAGAATGAGTGAAATGTCCCACGATTTTCCGAGATTTTGCGATTGCATCATTAATAGCTCTTTGACTGTTGATGTATTCATGGGTGGCGTTAGGTTTGCCGATACGATATATCGGTATATCGGCATATCGGCACGTAAATATCGGTATCGGCCGATATATCGTATCGGCAAAAAAAAGTGATATCGTTCTATCACTATTAATTACTTAAATAAATTTATTTTTACATATAATCCAATCATTCAAAGTTGGATATAAAAATTAAAAGTGTGACGATGAGACACAGTAACAAAACCTTCGCAGAATACAACTGGTATAAAGAGAGGTCTCACAGAGGCTTAGGAGTTCGGAATAAAAAACAACATTGAATCAAATCATGAAACATCCTTTCTATTAAATAGAACAATTCAAGTTTCGATTGAAATTTATATTTGAATATATTGTATCAATTAGAATGTTTGTCTAACAGAAAGAATACTATATTAGTGCCATGCTGTAATGAAATACTTAATTAGTAATTGACCCTTCACTACATCTGGACTCTGATGAATATTTTATTTCAAAGCGTGTAGGATACGGTTTGGTAAGTCTAGCTAAAGTCCAATTTTATTTGGACCAAATTTACATGTGAAATTATTCATAAGAGTGCAACGAAATCTTTCAACTCTTCAACTGATGGCACAAAAATTGAAGAAGTATTTCAAATATTTCCATCATTTACATTGTTGCTTTGGAATAGTTGTACAAAAAAATGTATTCATCTTGCCTGACATAAAGTTTTAAAATCCTTACAGAATCAAAAAACTGATATAATACCCAACCTTCCCACATACTTGTTCAAACTTTTCTGGGAATTCAATATTGATGTCTTGAAATTCAAGGATTAAAATTCAACTTAATTCAAATTTCTTTACCGCAATATATTTTCGTCTAATTTTGAATATTAGAATCGGAACAGACAACGTGTTCAAACCCCTTAAATATAAATTTTTGAGTTGAAATATTGTGCGACATTGGAAGAACAAACTAATATGCAAATTTCAGATTTTTGTTGTATTTAAAGTCATAAATAGTAAATACTAAATCAATGATGATTTCTACAGCGCTGTTAATACTTCATTTACACCATGCAAAGTTTATGTAAAAGTCAATAGTACCTATAGCCCATTGAAATTTCAGTCTTATTAGGTATGTATTTGCTCATTACAATACTGAGTAAATTAGCAACACTTCATTTCATTTTTGAGAATAGTGTGAAATTCAAATGATGATGAAAATTTATATTCACAATGTATGATACCTATGAAACAGTCCGACAGTTTTTTTTTTTTAGGGGTAATAGGATCCCTGTTTTTTTTTCGATTCTTCTGTATTATTTTGAGTGAATAGGTATGTGAATATGTTCCATAATTCCACTTTGGCACAGAAAACTAATTAACAGAATATGACAAACATTTGAATACCTATTCTACTTTAAGAAGGCTTAGACTTGTCAGTAGATTAATTCATTATTATTGCAAATGTAAAAATGCAGAAAATCTTTATTCACAGTAATGTTAATAGTGTTAATACGAAAAAGTTATTAACACATGTGCTGAAACATGTGTATAAGATCGCATCAATGAGAAAGCTAGACCATAGGTATTTAAATTATTCGAGATATCTTGAATCTGAATTTAAAAGAATTCGAAAAAACAGAGTATTTGAAACATAGTCTTGGAACTTAACATCTGCAATTATTGTTATTAATGTCCTTAGATTTTCTTATCCTAAATTCATCATTTCGGATGAAAAAATATTCTCAACAATAAAAAAAATGCAAAAAGGATTGTGGACCGAATTCTTATCAAGTCACAATTTCAAGTTCCAATGAAATTCTCATGAAGAATATAGGTTTTATACCTTTTTTGACACGTGCAATGCTTCTCAATCTAGTTACTAGAGAAACCTGTTCGAAACATATTTTGGATAACAGAATCAGCTGTCAATACGTTCAACCCCTCATAAATAAATTCAGGTAAATAATTTTATATCTCAACTGAATCTGTTTTCATCTATGATTTTAGATGAATGATGAATTAACGTTGTCATTTCATTCAAAAATACTCTCAACAATGATTTTCAAATGATTCTCAGGGATGTCGTATTTGTAAAAAAGGAATTTTAACCCATGAAACTTCTCAGTAGTGACTTTCACCAATCATTTCGGGAAAAGCTGAAAAGGTTATAAATCAAAATTATCCTCACCTTCCGACGACTTTTTACTCGCCCCGAAGAAACTGGCCGAGCCATTGGAGGGCTTTTTCCACCCTCTCCAGTTGTTGCACAGACTCTCAGGTTCTGAGCTCCAGCTACACAGAGAATCCTCCTCGAAACGGTCAGAATCCTCGAAGGAGACTTCCTCCCATTCCAGAATCCCGGCCGCAACGTCACCGTCACCACCGGGGAGGTTTCCGGCCGCCGCCAGTTTCAAACAAAGAACTACCTCCGACTCTCAAATGTGTCCGGGGATACACGAATGGAAAGTGGTCTACTAAACGCATCCAAATTTACAGCACTTTACCAGCACATCTGAGAACAACTTACATAACACAATGATATTAATCTCACACAAAACATGACAAAATTAATAATTTTTCCTTGGTGGTGACCTCCCCCATTCAAGACAACAACAAATATGGCGATTAATGAACCCGAACCCACGATCAACTACATACAGGAGCCACTGGCCCCTAGCTGGCTGTCAGTGACGGTATTCCCTGTCAGATTTTCTTTCAAAACAATAAATGTGCTGCCACCTGGTAGAGCTCCATAGATTGAAAAGTCTGAGCTACAGTCTTGCAATATAAGAACTTTGCACCTACTAAAAAATATAGAAAATCTCGATCAGTATAAATTCCAATTTTAAATTCTGCCCTCTTAGTTCTTATCAATCAGTTCCAATAAACTCTGTGAAAAATATCGCAATAAACGCTTTCGTTTTAACGAATAAGTGATACATTTTTTAACGACGAGAGGATAGATAGCCCAGAAAAAACCAACGTTGCCAAATGTACGAAATACAATTATTTTAGGTTATGGCGCGAAATACAAGTTTTGAAGTTGTCATTTGTCTCTGTTGAGTACTTGGCTGCTAAGAACTGATCGTTGGCTTAGAACATTTATTTGTTAGTCATTAGTAATTCTCAAGTTCATTTCTCAAAATGCCTGTTATATGTAAATTTTGTGAAAAAGTCTTCAGCAATCAATCTAACCACAATCGACATATTAACGAAGTGCATAATGAAGTTGCCGAGCCAATATCTTATGAAAGGAATACTGTTTGGAGTAGCCATTGTCTTGAACCAAACTGCAATAAATCGTTTTCTAACAACAAAAATCTAATGCAACATTTACATAATGACCACTCAATGAACTTTGTGACAGAGTTTTATATATTCAATAATACTAATGGTTAGTAAAATTCATTATTTATTGAAGCCTCTCACTAGAAATATCTAATAAAAAATTAAAATTCACTAATTGATCACCATTTAAATATATTTCTGTCAAAAAGGAATTATTGTATTATTTTTAGATTTTGAGGACTGGAAGACAAACATTGAAGTTACCAATGGTTGTTATATTCTAAAAAGTAAATATGCGAGTACTATCGGTGAAGTAATACTTTATAAATGTAACAGAAGTAAAACAAGTAAGTCTTCACTGTTAATTATTGATTATTATAGGTAATTTCCTTCTAATTAAACATATACCCACCTAATAATTTTGAATAGTTGTAATAATGTATTTCTCATTTAAGACTATAGTGTTAAAGATGTTGATCAAAGAAGTAGATTGTTGAAGAGTCAGGGATCTTGTAAAAGGAAAAACTCTTGCACAAGTGAATTGAAGGTTACTATGGAGAGTAATAAAATCACAGTAGAGTGGCAGAAAGTCCATTATGGACATACCTCAGAATTGCAACATGTTAGATTGTCAAAACCCGATAAGCAGAGTATTGCTACTAAAATGGTGAATGGTGTTACAAATCAAAGAATACAAAAAATTAAGGATATAAAAGATTTAGCTTCCAAATTTGAGAGTTTAGACTTTGAAAAGTTTGATGATGAAACCATCAACAAAATTCATCACCACCTAATAATTGCAAAAAATATAACGAGTTGTTTTAATTTTCCAAATGACAATACCAAGTTTCAATTGCGAAATGAATCTAATAAAAGGTTAATAGAATCCCAAATAAGATTCACTTCCACAAAAAAAAAATGCATAAAATCAAAGACCAGTCTCAAAAGACCAACATTACAGGAAGCTATTAACATAGCAGAAAATTTAAGCCGTGCCTCTGAAGATTCATTTCTCTATAAATCCGTAGAACCACTGAATGACCATCAATATTGTTAAATTACTTGATTGGATATGTAATGTTTTCAGTCTACCATTTGTGATTTGCATCACTTTTTTTTAACTACTTATAAACAATTTCATATAACCTACATCTCTGTTATTTTATTGTCCATGACTACTATCAATCAGAAAAATTTTTTTTCAATATTTTTTGCTGTTTTTTATTCATTAATTATTTTATGGTAGGGGTTATTCCTCAATATGTAATCACATTTATGTGTTTTTCTACAACCATGAAGAACAGTCAAAATAACCAAAATATTATTTTGAGAAGTAATAAAGATAGAATAATACAAGCATTTTATTCACGAAATGAACATTGATTCATATATTAGTCTCAAAAATTAAAATATTTATATGGGAAATTTTTCACAATTAAAATTAATTCACCGGGCCAGAGTCAAAATATTTAGATTTTTTGCTGTTGATTTGACGATTGATTCAGCAATCTTTCACAATATATGCACATATAAGACATTTTAAAGTATCATCTATCAAACAGAATTAACTGATTCAAATTTTAAACTAATTTGTATTTCGCGCCATAACATACATTTGATTACATTTGGCAACGTTGGATTTTCCTGGGCTATCTAACCTCTCGTTTTTTAACGTCCCTGGTAGGCTTCGCTTAGAACCATAGAATAGATGCTGCTGAATAACGTTTTATTTTGCATGAACTTGAAATATTGAAAATAAAAAAATCAGAACTCGGAACCAAATATTTACTCATGATTTTCTTATTTATATCGACTTAAAATTGCTGTCGGTTCATTTGACAAGTATATTTCTGAAAATTCAAATTGAATGATAAATGTGCAATATGTATTTTATATTTTAGATGAATATTGTATTCAACTGTATCCAGAAGACAAATGAAAGAACTTTCGAATTCATCATTGTCTTAAGCGCGTCTTATTTTCTAGTCTACCAGAAACACTGGAGGCTGTAAAGAATGCTTCCTTTGAGCCTAGTTTTCATATTTCAAATAATGATAATTCTTCTCCTTGGGTGAATGCCAATTGATCTGAATTTCTTGATGTACAAAGTAATAAATAACTTTGATCATTTCTAAAAAACCATTATTGACTGCAATAAGCTCGAAAACTTGGAATAAATGTAATATATAGTTTTAAATAATTAAATATTATACCTCATTATCTCCTTCAAGTTTACCTTCTAGACATTTCAGTGAATAAGCCATATTTGAGACATCCTATTTTTACTTATTTTGAAAATCATTCAGGGCAACTGCTGGAGTCTGAACTATATACTTCATGTAAGACACTATACATAATATCAGATTAGTGCAAATAGGTTATTTACTCCAAAAAATAAATAAATAATTCTGACAATTTTTTTGGTTAATTTAAATAATTTAATTAAATACATCATATAATGCATTATAAGTTATAACAAGCTATCATTTTTAAGTTGCATTAAACATATTTTCTATATTTAGAAAAAAAATTGTAAATTATTTTTCTTCAACAAATTAATCTAAACCTACAGATTTACCAAGATTAAAAACTACTTTACACTTATGTTCTGTTTTTTGGAGTTTTTTATTATCAACAGCTGGTCCCATGATGTTGGTATGGATATGAGAAATTGTAAGACCAACAAAAATTGTAGTACCAATAGGGTTCTCTTCATTAGGGGTAGCAACACATTTGACATAAGCTTTATTGGATTTTCTCCATATTATCAACCTGTAAAAATAATGAAAATTATGGATGCTAGTAAAGCTGCAAATTAATACAAGAAAGAAACTAAGATGAGAAACTTATGCATCAAAGAAGTAATATTTTTCAAGTAATTTTAACTCACTTCTTATCATCTTGAATATTTTGAGTTTCATTATAATCATCATATTCAGCAGCATCATCTCTTGGTGGGAGAATGAAAGTATTTGATGAAAATCCTACTGAACAATTAATCTCTGCATCTATAGGCCTTGGAGGAATAATACGGGCAGATCGGGTTACCTGACTTAAAGCTGCGTCTTCCATCATTGAAACATATTTAATTCCACTAGGTATCCTCCTCTATAATTCAACAAAAGTAACTATTATTATTTCAGAATTGGACTACAATTTTTTTTTTAATTAATACATATACATTATGAGGAATAATTATTTTAGTAAATGGTTTTCTCACCTTTGTGGGTGTAAGAGACTTATCAGATTCTTCTGAAGAAAGCTCTTCCTTCTTAGGGCTATCAGATTCCAAAATAGGGTTTTTTGTTTTTTCAATAATAGAGTCATATGGCAACAATGAAACGGCCATTTGATGTTGAGTTGGGTTTGTGAACTTTAGAATTAATTCAGAACATTTACCAGCTCTCAATGGTTCCACAGTAATAATACGTATCTCTGGAACATGATATCTGAAAAATGTTGTCACTCAATTATTTGAAAGTATTATAAACTTATAATATATATTTATAACATAAATCTTCTAAAAATAACAATAGTTATGGATGTCAGTTAAACAATATCAAAAATAAAAGACCAAAAATACATTATTGGTCAACAATAAATTATTCAAATTTTCCCTAGAGTTTCAATATTTTCCGTCCAGACTCCCCTCGACCTCAGTGTGATCATCCAGAAGCTTATAACTTTTACGAGAGTTATGTAGACAGACTTGTAAAAAGCATATGTATTTACCATAATTTAGTAAATAAAATCCCAAAAGCATACATGAAATGTAAAATATAACACTGATTTCTCATCAAAACTATGAGCTCTTTGAAATATCAAAAAGATATTCTTAAATTGGGGTTTGCATCACTAATAATTTCAAATCAATATGAAATTTTGAATATGATTGTAAAGATTTTTAATTTTTGTCATGAGTGGACTCGTTATTTCAGAAGATATTTTCTCTAATTCTGTGGTTATTCCGTTCATTCTTCCACATCTTGTAGAACAAAATCGTGCGAGAATATATCAGAAACGCACAGTTTTCATGGTTATATTTTATTATTCTATGTTGGAACTCCGAACTTTCCGCCATGGCTTTATCTGTCAATTCATCAATTTGCCTTAAAGAAATCAGTTCTGCCAACCAACATTTTTCAATGCAAAAATCACTAAATTATATTTATGGAAATATTTCATTAATTTCAATGAAAATGCAATGAATTAGAGAAAATAATGTATAATACTCGTACAGAAGGCTCATTCTACCACTCGTTCATTCCAAAACTCGCCACTTCGTGGCTCGTTTTTGAATTTTGAACTCGTTGAAGAATATCAATGCCTTCTGCACTTGTATTATAAATAACTATTCTAAAACAATGTGTATAAACAAATTATTTCAATTGTGGTGTTACTAATAATGTTGAAATTTATAATTCATATTCTCTACACTAATAGTTTCGTAAAAAATCAAAATAGAAAGAATCTTAAAATGTTCTTATAACTTACAATGCAAAAAGCTGTATTTTAAATTTGATGGAGTTTGGATTATACTCTGGTTTACTAACATTATGATCACAACTCCTACACCTCAAAACACGCTTAATAGAAAGCATTTTTTGGATAGGAAAGATGTTGCTTAAATTTGCAGGCTGAAGATCTGGCTGAAGCAATCTTTGTTCCAAAGTTGTAACTGAAAAATTAATGGTATTTAGGTTACATCGGTAAAAATGATACAATCCAGCTTACGCTCCATTAAATTGAGAGGTTTAGTTAGAATATCCTCATCAAAATCATCAATATTCTCCTCTGCTTTTGAAGGAGTTGCTATTTTCACAGTATTCTTAGGTTTCATGAGAGGTTTATCTTCTGGAAGTCCAATTCTCTTTCTCAAGGCAGCAGCAGTGACACCAGTTTTATCCTATAAAATAATACTAAGAATTCCAGAAAAGTTATGATACAAATGAAATACACACAGTATAAGAAATTATTTTTTCTTTCTGTTTTTTCTTGAAGAATTCTTTTTCTAATTTTTCTTTCTCTTGTATTGCCCTATGCATGTTTATTATGTCCTGAACTCGATTTGCATGTACACTTTCTCGTTTTGGCCATGAACCAGTTGCTAGAAATAAAAAAAAAAATAATTCAAGAAATACACTTATAGCATGCTGCTTGAATTTACGAAATTACTAATATGTTTAACTAATTTTAATATAAAAAAATCATGTTTGTTTACTGTTAGATATTGAGACATATAAATAAAGATCAATATATATGAAAAAATTCATACCAGCCACTTGGTCCGGCAAACCTATATCTCTAGAGCTCCACCGACAACAAAGGCATGATAAATAATAAGTTCTTTTATATGTCTTATTTTCCTCAGCATTTGTTTTGTTTGCTGCACGCGTTGAGAGCTCATGAAAACAACAAGGGCAGACAAAACAATTAATGCATCTATTTTTTTTCAATTTTGCTTCAGCAGAAGGAAGATTTTCACAACACTTCCCGCAGTAATGAGAGTCAACCTATAAATTTTATTAGTAAATAAAAATGATCCATACTTAATACGATTAGAATACCACATACCTCATGAGTTACACAAAATGAACATCTTAGTTGGGAGCAGTATCGGCAAAAAAATAACTGGTGCAGTGTTTTTAAATGACCACAAGTGCAAGCATATTTCACACATTCAACATCCAAGTGCCCAGCAGACATCTTGCCTAAAAACATATCATTGTTATATTCTCAATAAATTCATCGACAAGGCAATAAATGGGTGATTGAAATAATCAGTATTTTACCAGAGACCTAATATTAGGTCTATGTATTTTACCTATCTCACTCATGCTCACCCAAAGCAGTTTCTGATAAATTTTTTAATTACACGATTAAAAGAAAAGTATGTGATTCAAGCACATACTTACTTTGTTTCTTATATACAAAAAATTATATTTTCCCAAGTATACATGCAAGATCGAAACGTCAAAATACGCACAGAAAACAGAGTAGAATAGATCGGACACTGACGTTTTGTCTACATTATTATCCGTTATCCTCAATAATCTGTGGATAAAGATTAGTTTGTCTATGGTCGTATGGTTGGCTCCCTGGATAAAACCTAAATAATTCAATATCGTTTGAAATCAGACTGCTTGAAATGCATTACTTTAAGAGATTTTAATTAATATCTTTTGTGAAAATTCACCTTTCCACATGGATAAATTCACATTAATATCAGGAACTTTGTTCATGGCAGCTGATATATTTGCCATAGTAAGTTTGGCTTTGCCAGATTGGATAATTACTTATGTTGAGTATGATCAGATCACTGGTGGTGATACACAATTGGGACTAATGTGGACTTGTACGACTGTGTATAACAGACCTCAAGTATGCTTTACTCCTGACCTTCAGCCTGAATGGTTACTTGCTCTTGTTTGTATATTTGTCGGATGTATATGTATAACAACAACAATAATCTTACTTGTTTCTTCTCATTGGGATAGAAATGTACTACCATATGCAAGGTGGGTTGGTTTTACTGCAATGATATTGTTTTGTTTAGCAGCTGTTATATTTCCAATGGGTTTTCATATTGATGAGATAGGGGGACAGCCCTATCAACTTCCTAATAGCCACCAAGTAGGAATTTCTTATCTAATATTTGTATTAGCATTATGGGTAACTGTTGTATCAGAATTTTTCGTAGGAAAGGTTTGTTTACCTCACCTTTAAAATGATTTTTTTATTTAGATTTGTGTATATCCATGACAGTTTTCTGTAATAATAACTTTTAGCGTATTCGACTAGCTGCACCACTTCAAATTAATTCGAGCTAATTATGTCATTCAGCACTACAAAAATTCGAATTAATTCGCACTGGTGCAGCCAGTTGAATACGCTATTTGATTTATGAATTTTCAGCCAATTCATAGTTTGAAACGTAATTAAATAGTCGAGAGTCCCAATCCAAATTTAGTTTTGGGTTTAGGTGCTTGTATTGCTGTTTTTACCTCAGGATGTAATTATTTAAGTTCAATGTGAATAATGCTCTAAATTTAAAATTTACTTCGATTAATTTTGAGGATTGCTCTGTATATAATAATAATAATCTTTATTGTTGACCCTTAAACAGCAAAAACATTACTGGCACCAGGGCCTACTAATTATATTTCTACTTGAAACCAGAAAATAACAACATAAATAATACTCTAAACTTAACTATAATAACAAAAATAAAGTCTATTCTAGTCTTATAAAGTATTTTAAGGCATGGCAAAACTTCCTCCAATCTCTGATGCTAACCAAATCCGAAGGGGCGGAGTTAAATACATTTATGCTTCTGTAGATCGGTGTTTAATTTGTCCTCCTAAGGTCGTTTCTAAGTGTCTCTCTTTGTCTTGTCAAGTGGCTATGGTATTGCAGTGTCTGTCTCAATTTTATTCTAGTTTTCAATTCATTGTTCCTTGTGCCATATATTAATTTTATCTGTTCTAATTTTCTCAGTTTCATTATGTCAAGAATTTTTGTTTTTTCATATACATGTCTTGTTGGAGAACTATGTTCTATATTGAAGATACTTTTAACTGCTTTATTAATTAATTTTAATTTAAACTAACTAAAATAATGCATCACTGTTGAAAAATTAAAGCTCACACTATACCTGGCTGAAATCTCAAAAAACAAAGTCTGCATAAGAAAAAACAAATCTTTTGATATGCATAAATTATTTAAATTTTCTTAAACCCCCATCAACCATTTTTTTTAATGCATCATTAATGAGAAAGGTCTTCAAAAATAGTTTCAACGAACTGATTGTATTAAAAATTTATTCACACAGTGAAGTTTCAAGAGGTATTTCTTCCCTTCTTTGGCTTATAAATATGCAATCGAAAATCCTTTGAAGCATTCAAATTCAGAGAAGAAATATCACTTGAATATCATAAATGTTATTATCATATTATTCTTTCCCCAGTTTGGAACGTTGGGTTTATGAGAGTTTGGTATGAAAAATTAAAAAGCAAATTTTTAATTTAAGTAGTAACTTCTGACAAAACTTTATAGTATAATGTTGGTTCAATTAATCATTTCATTCTAAAAACCTATTTGCAAATTGTTAAGTTCAATTAATACAATGCTGTATCAAGATAAATGTATAATATCTTCTGTACTTCTCTTTATTATATTCTTAATTTGGATATATACCCAATTGAATCTCATTGCCTGCAATTTGAAAATACTCTTAGGATTTGTTTTGGCAACTAACCCCCTTTAACTGTGATAAACGATTTTTTATGTAGAATAGTAGAATGATGTACTGAAATATAAATTTCCCATTATGATTTTTTTTTATCAACCAATAATACACGATGCCATGAAATAGCTCATATTGAGAAATATTCAGGTCATGAGGGATTAAAAGCGGGAAACTCGAATCAATACAATTTTATTATTTCTTAAATTACCATTTGGAGCTTAGTTCGCTCATTCAACAACTTTATAACATTTTAACACTAATCTTTTGTTCCTCTGAAGTAAAACTAATCATTAATACTGCCAATTTACAATAGTTTATTTTTAAATAATAAAACAATATTTGAGATCTATATATAAAATTAAATAAACAGAGGTATATATGTCCATATTTAAAATGGTTCCTCCCCAATTTATGCAACAAAAGAGTTCATAGGAAGTTCAAAAATCAATATAAAAATCTTTAGTGATGAATATGTTGGCTTCTCAATTTTAAAATCTTCTACCATTGTTTAAGGAGAACAACCTTAAACAATGCTTCTACTATATAATATGCATAAAAGTTGTAAAAATTAATAAAGATTAAAATGTAGTTCCCTGAAAATTAGCAATAGCGACTGGTACAAAACATATACATTTCAAATTCAATGGGGGTCAACATACCACATACATTTCTATTTGAAGGAGTTAGTGTATAGTAAGTATATATTTTGAAAAATTGTTGTAACTTATGAAGATGAAAATACGTCAAATAGCGCAAAGAATCTGACAGGTCTGAATTTTAGTATTTTACACAATTGTCAAAACTAAAGAATAATTTTTTCGAAAAGTTTTTCCCTACTCTCCAAATTACTTTGAATATTCTCAGTTCTGAGGTTAAATTCACAAACTGGCATCGCTGGAGCCCTTAAACAGCTGATTGAAAAAAATCATAGATTTTCATTTTATATAAAATTGATAAAGGACATTCATTCAACGTCAACCGACTTTAATTTTGTTTTGAGACATCTTAATTTGTGTCAAAAGAAGATAAATGTCCTACTCTTTGATTGCAAATTGATTTATTAAAATTTTGTTTTGAAAATGACAGATAAGTCGAGCGGTAGGTTCAAATTCTTTCAGTAAAAATTTGGGGATGTAATTAATAATATTTTTTTTCAGATAATCAGGGAAAGTCTTGTACTAGTGTGGCATCTTGCTCGAACAGAGCTTCTAATAAAAGCTTATTGGTTAATTTTACACAAAGGGGAAATCCTTTATTAAAAGCAGTAACAAATGTATCTTGGGAATATGGAGAAACTGATGCTGACTATGAAATGGGCACCAATATGTGCGCTCTATTTTTATCATTACGATACCATAGTTTGAATCCAGATTACATTCATAATAGATTGAAAAAGTTAGGAAATAAATATGAATTGAGAGTACTACTAGTTCTGGTAATTACTTTTCTAATTTAGCAATATTTTTTCAAAAACAATTACTGTATGCAAACAAAAATTGAGCTCAACCGTTCCTTTTAACTGGCTAGCTTGCTTTCTAAGTAGTTGTTCAGAGGTCTGGGAGACACATTGAAATACATCAATTTGAATTATTCTTGCAGGTGGATGTAAATGATCCTCACCATCACATTAAAAATCTCACGAGAATATGTATTCTTGCAGATCTGACGCTTGTATTAGCTTGGAGTTCAGAAGAGGCTGGTAAAATTCTAGAAACTTATAAAATATATGAAAATAAGCCCGCAGATAACCTAATGGAGCGAAGTGAATCTTCACCCTACTTAGTTGTAAGTTATCATTATTAGCAGTATAATTCTCCCTTAATATTAAAATATAAAAAATAATGAATAAATTAATTTCAGTTGGTCCAAGCTCTTTCGTCTATTAAACCAGTAAATAAAACTGATGCAATGACGCTTCTAACAAAATTCAAAACATTAGAGGGTATTCTGAATGCTACAGAATTCCAATTATCTGAATGCCCGGGTTTTGGAACCAAAAAAGCTAAGAAATTATATGCTACTTTACATGAACAATTTTGTAGATGAAACCCAAAGAATTTTTATCTGTCTATTAGTCTATTTTAATACAATGTTATACAATATTAATTGGTAAATATAAGGTAAATTTGATAATTCACATTTATGGGTTTTATTGAATTCTGTGGTCATGACATGTCCTAACCTGCAAAATACGAAACTGGTTTTTGTTATTGGAAGGAAGATCTATAGATATTAAAAAAATTGCTTCTTTGAACCTAAAATGTATGTTTACATCTCTCTATAAAAGTATAAAATATATAATATTTTCTCTCATTTTTTTTAGGTCATTATTGAGTCAGACATTTAAAATCCTTAATAGAATTCGGCCATATAAATCTCATCGTTTGTTTACTTTATATCAGAAGTTATTTTTTAAAAAAGAATTATCAGTTCCCACATTTTGTAATATAAAAATAGATACTCGATACAGTCTTAATATAGTACCATTAGATGTGCACAAATATAAAAATTGTGATAAAGTATTTGTGATACACAACAATTCCAATGAAAATGAAGTTGAAGAACCATTAGTAATTGTTCAAAAAGGTGACAACATTCATATAAAAGATTCCTCTTCAGAAAGTCAATTACTGAATGATTTGAGTTATACAATTATAGCTCCTATGAAGGCAAGTAAGTTCGGCAAATATATAATTTTTACACTTCTCGTAATGTCTCTAATACAATTTGTGGAAAATTTAATTTTCTCATTATTCCAGATTTGATTGTGAATTCTGAGCTTGGAGATATTAAGATAAACAATTTCAATGGTGATAAAATCCTTGCAAAAAGTGTCAGTGGCAGTATTACAGTAAATGGGTTTCAAGGAAGAGAAATCAATATAAACACTGAAAATGGGGATGTTAAATTAGAAGGAATTGTGCAGTCCTCAATATTGAATGTTTTCATATCAGATAAAGGGGTAACACAATAAATCCTGTTCCTGATAATTTAGTGGAACGTTTAAATTTCAGTCGATATTCATCAATAAATTACTAGGAGAAAATGCATGCATTACAACCAAACTTGGAAATATAAATGTTAACAGTTCATATTGTAAAACAAGCAAGTTTACAGTTGGACAAGGTGATATGCATTTGAAGAATATCCATAAACACTGTGAAGTTATCAATGAAAAATTAGGAAATATTAAAATGAGTAGGTATTTTCATCTATTCAAAATCAATAAATGAAATCAATATTTATAGGTAAAATTTGAATGAATTAATTTATGATGAATATTTTTTGAAAAACTGATAATTCCTTTTACTCTTTTTAGCTAGCTTTGATGGCCAGTTAATTTTATTTCAAGAAAGTGGAAATGCAGATATTAATCTGTCACGAGTAACTGAAAATTCCAGTATTAATATATCCAGTGGGTATCTTTTATTACGTTTATCAGAGGAATGTCAAGAAAAGACTAACTTCCATATTGAGAGTCAAAGTATTAACATTCATGAAAATGTTAATGTAAAACAAATTCAAGCATTCGATCCAAACACTTTATTGGATACAGAAAAAGGTAGTACTGTCAGGTTGCACTGTAGCAACTGTTCAGTGGATATAGAAGCAGCGTCTTGGTTTGATATGAATTATCCTCAAGAGACAAATAATTGAAGTATGATAATTGATTAATAAATTTAAATTATCTCTCGTTATCTTATTTTCATATTTTCCTCATACAAACTCACAACATCAAAATAATGATAAAGTACTGGTTGAATTCATTTAGAGCATTTGTCAACTGTTCACCTGAAAATTGACAGTTCTATTTCGATCTTCCTAATTCAGTATTAAATTTTCCAGCATTATATCTCAATGTGTTGTAGCAACTGATTTTGTATTGATAAATAATCAGGCATAGTTACTTAGAAATAATTTTTAAATTCTACACATACCGAAAAATAGGGTAGTTTATTTCAGAGGTTCACAGATTTCTTTCAGTCAAATAAAATTTATTAGTAATCATAATGATTTAATTATTCCTGCATTTAAATTTAGGACAGGACGATGATCACTAATGTATTTAGGAATGAAGGCATGCAATAATGAATTAAATTGTGAAAATATGAACTCAGATAATACATTTATATTTAAGAAAAAGTTGAAATCTTTCTTAATTTATCGATGTTTTTATAGTCTATTCGAATTTTTACACTAATTTAGCATTTTGTATGCTACTTTTTACCTCTTTAGGTGATCTTCCAAAATATACGTGAACATTCTAGCTTATGGAAATAAAGTGGTTATTATATTATTATAATAAACCAAGAATATTGTCTTTACAAATTATTGTAGTGGGCTAGTGGCATGTGAAATGTTCTTTATCGTTTTTCACTAACCGTAGGTTCACATGGCAAGCGTTCAACGCACGCTGCTTGGTGGGCGCTTGCCAAGCGTTGAGTGTGCGTTGCCGCACTAACTTCTGCTAAAAAACGTTTAATAACCGTTTGACATTAGCCCGCCAGTATGTCGAATGTACTTTTGGCATAAGGTGCAATAAATTGAGTATTTTACAAAGGCTCTTAGATGAACCAGTTTTGCAGAAAATGTCGTAAAATCTATATGTATGTACACTACCCAATTATGAATGAGGGATGACTACAATTATGAAAATAAATTTTTACCTCACCACTGAAAATCTTGTCTCAGATTATACCGAGCGTCCTGTGCAACATGCGGACAATATTCGAGATATTTAATACGTATTACTTCGCCAACGAATGAAAAATTGATCGGCTAGAACACAATATTTAATTTATAAAACTGACTGAAAATGTAAATGTACTCGCATAAAAATTTCTTCTTTTATTCATTGTCATTTCCTTCGCAGAATATAAAGGCAAGTTCTTCCTAAGCCTTTAAGTTCTTATCTGAATAAACTCTATCTGTCATGACCCATTTTGCTGGGCGTTTCTCGTTTCTCTGATTCATCCTTCATATATGAATATTTCCGTATTAAAAATTTCCATTTCTGGATAAAAACACCGAAAGAAAATAGAAAAGAATCAGCTTCATCAGCGCGCGCAGACGCACTAATCTGAACGGTAGAATAGACAACCTATGATCTCAAAGGTCGAGCGCTGGCGCAGCGTTCGACGCGCGTTGGCATGTGTACCTAAAGTCCTAAAGCCCGCCAGTAACGAGGCGTATAGGAAATTTGGAAACAGTTCACAATATTTGAATAATAATTGGTAAAAATGAGATATAAATGTGCTTTCTAATAATGCCTGTACCACTACGATATAATATATATCACATTTTTATATATCGAATAGTTTCCATCAGTATTAGACCAAGTTCACATGAAAAGCGTTCAACGCGCGTTTACAAGTACGCACATGCACGTACGTACACATCTTACGCCCGCCACTCACGAGGCGTTTTCTCGAGACTTTGGACGCCAGGCGTCCAAGAGATTCCAGTCGGGCAGTCAAGTTCATTCTTTGATTTACAGTCGTGAGGCCGTGTCCCGAGCTGCCCGACTGTAAAATGATCCGAACGCTCGAACATGGGTGCCTCGTGAGTGGCCGCCTTTAGACGTATCCATGTTCGAGCGTTCGGATCATTTTACAGTCGGGCAGCTCGAGACACGGCCGCACGACTGTAAATCAAAGAATGAACTTGACTGCCCGACTGGAATCTCTTGGGTACCTGGCGTCCAAAGTCTCGAGAAAACGCCTCGTGAGTGGCGGGCGTAAGATGTGTACGTACGTGCATGTGCGTACTTGTAAACGCGCGTTGAACGCTTTTCATGTGAACTTGGTCTAATACTGATGGAAACTATTCGATATATAAAAATGTGATATATCGGGTGTCCCAAGGTGAGTGGCCTATTAGATTATTACGGAAACTATTGATGGTAAAGATTTCAAATTTTGTGGATAGATATTTGGCCATGTAAGGTACATTTTTTAAATAATTTCACATTTCCAGTGTTGCCGGATGTACGACAATTTGGCAACAACTTTGTTATTTGAAATGGGACATCCGGTATTTCTATTTTTTTATGATACTCCATAAAATATTGAATCTATTCACTCTTACTTTTTCATTCCTATCTTTAACAGTTTTTGAGTTATTAATTATTTTTCGAAATTTTAGATCAAATTGGCGTATTACGAAAATGACTCTAGTTCACTCAATATTTGAGATTTAAGTCAGAAATTTTGCAAGTCGTTAGATATTGATCTGATCTGTGTCACTGTTTTTGCATTATGGTTGTCAATAATACAGGACGGACCAAAAAAAATCATCATTTGCCAAGTTACAAAATTGTAAAAAAGTCTATTTTTTCAAATTAGACACCTAGTATATTTTTCAATTTTTGGAATCAGTACAACACACTCTACAATTTTTCTATTCACGTCCCTGTACCTATCTCAACTGGATTCCGAGTTATATGCGTTTATTAGATTTCACATTGATTCAATAAGCGTTAATTTCTTTTGTATTGTTATTTTCTCTATGTCGTTCATAGATCGATATATCAATGAATCAGTTCAATCCATAAATGTCAAAATAAACAATTATTGCCTAACAGGTGTTTTGTTCCGAGATTTTTCTATAAATAATGGCTCAAGAAAGATATACACATATAACGCATATAACTCGGAATCCAGTTGAGATAGGTATAGAGACGTGAATAGAAAAATTGTAGAGTGTGTTGTACTGATTCCAAAAATTGAAAAATATACTAGGTGTCTAATTTGAAAAAATAGACTTTTTTACAATTTTGTAACTTGGCAAATGATGATTTTTTTGGTCCGTCCTGTATTATTGACAACCATAATGCAAAAGCAGTGACACAGATCAGATCAATATCTAACGACTTGCAAAATTTCTGACTTAAATCTCAAATATTGAGCGAACTAGAGTCATTTTCGTAATACGCCAATTTGATCTAAAATTTCGAAAAATAATTAATAACTCAAAAACTGTTAAAGATAGGGATGGAAAAGTAAGAGTGAATAGATTTAATATTTTATGGAGTATCATAAAAAATAGAAATACCGGATGTCCCATTTAAAATAACAAAGTTGTTGCCAAATTGTCGTACATCCGGCAACACTGGAAATGTGAATTTATTTTAAAAATGTACCTTACATGGCCAAATATCTATCCACAAAATTTGAAATCTTTACCATCAATAGTTTCCATAATAATCTAATAGGCCACTCACCTTGGGACACCCGATATATTATATCGTAGTGATACAGGCATTATTAGAAAGCACATTTATATCTCATTTTTACCAATTATTATTCAAATATTGTGAACTGTTTCCAAATGTCCTATACCTACATATATGTAAATTAAAAGTACCCTTCATCATCGGCACTTCATTTATTTCAATTATAATGGATTTTCATATCCCGATGTGCTTCTATAAAAAACACCAAATTAGTGGAGAGAACGCCCATGAATATTACGATTACGAATCATATAACGAATTTCTGTTCAAAAACTCAATAATTTTATCGAACAACCAGCGACAGGATTCTCGAGTTGGATAACTTTTCAGAGTCATCCCACAACACATCCGAGCAACCTGTAGAAGTTTCAGTTCGGAATTTATTCCAGCAGATCCACCTTTTTTGTATTTGCCTACTGGACTAATTGTATTGTTTAGGTTTTTTTTTCAATCATGCAATTCTATTCGTGAATGAAGAATAACATGAATGACTATATGAACCTAAAGTGTAGGTAAAGTAGATACATATTATTATTGATATCGATCTATAATATTTCGTCTAAGTTTGGATAAGATGAACTTTGAAGAAGTACGAGATAATTCCTTAATTGACATTAATAAATACTTAGGTATTATATAAGTTTGTGTTATCATTGTTTGTTTAGGAAATGTTTATTTTATTAATATTAGCATGAAATATGTCCTTGTATCTTTATCTAAGGTGGAAATTTTATTTAGTTATTGCCAAATTTTATAGATCATCATAGATTAAATAGATTGGAAAATCTGTTGGATTTATTGGGAGTTTTCGAACCTTATAACTAGGTACACAAATAATTTATCATTACTACGAAGTTTTCAGTAATTGGTCTTACTTCTTCGAAAATGTTAGCTATACCTGGTCTCGACTGTCTTTATATTTTGTCAATAAAGTTTTACAGCTCTCTCCCAATGCACTTTACTTCTTTTTGGAAAGTGGAAAGAACACCTGAAACTTCTTGAAGTTTATTGAGGTTTTTTAAAAGGTATTTGTCATTATGAATATCCTGTTACGAATTTCTGACCCTGATTTGATTCCCGCTGGTTCATTTTATTTTTCTTTTTTAGATCGTTCATTTTTGAATCCACAATTTATTTTAAACTACTATCGAGTTGATCAGATGCTCAATTTGTCCGATAAACCGTTCTGGCTCAAACGATATTTGAATATCGCCGTATTTTATCTGTCTCAGCAAATCCACTTCTTGGGGTAGTTTTGATTTCTTCGATTAAATTTTTTTTTTGAGGTGCTATATCCGAATCTGAAATTTGCCACCAAAATTTCGTGACGGAACATGGGAAAAATGCAAAACAGGTCAAAAATTTAATATTTTTTTCTAAAATATTGGTCACACCCACCTCAACGAACGTTTTTCATAGATCAAGCTATGGTCCAAAACATATTGAAGATTCAAATTCTTATTTTGCCTCAAGGAGAGTTGGCAGCCTCGAGAATATTATCAAAATTTTTTTTTAAAATTTCAGTTTATAGCATATTATCTCTGGAATAAAGGACTAATCTCTGAACTGCAAGCACTTTCGGAATCTGCATTATGAATCAATTGATATGATGGTATAAAATTCCCAAATGGGAACTTTAAATTTTTCCTCAAAAAAATTTTTTTCAAATGAAAATTTTTGTGAAATTTTTCGAACAAAAAATTTTCGGGTGAGTACGAAATTCGGCTCATTGGGGTGGTTCATTTTTACATCGCTCACCGATTGTTCGTAGAGCTCACAGTTCATGAGAATTTTGAATCCGAAATTTGGACAAAAAATCGTAAAAATTGAATTTCTACGCAAAAACCGTAATATCTCCTGAAATATTGGTCATAGCCCCCTCAAACAAAAACGTTTTCTATATATCGAGATGTGATCTGAAACATATTGAGGTTTCAAGTCCGTATCTTGCTTCAAGGAGAATTGACAACCTCGAGAATATTATTAAAATTTTCTTTGAAAATTGCAGTTTACAGCCTATAAATCCTGAAATAATTAACTAATCAGTTGACTACAGCCATTTTTGCGATCTACGTCATCGTATCAATCGGAAGAATGGTATAAACTTCCCATGTAGGAACTTTTAAGTTTTCGTATTTTTTTAAGGGTTGGGTATTGAAAATTTTTGTGAAATTTTTCGATCAAAAAATGTTCGGGTGAGTACGAAATTCGGCTCATTGGGGATGTTTTATTCTAATCTCGCTTACCGATTGTTCGTAGAGCTCACAGTTTATGAGAATTTTGAACTCGAAATTTGGAAAAAAAAACGTAAAAATTGGATTTCTACACAAAAACCGTAATATCTCCTGAAATTTTGGTCATAGCTAAATTGGTTACAGCCTCTTCAAAGGAAAATGTTTCAATAGATCGAGCTGTGATCTAAAACATATTGAGGTTTAAAATCCCTGTCTTGCCTCAAGGAGAGTTGGCCGCCTCGAGAATATTATCAAAATGCACTTCAGAAAATATAAATTTTTGTGGATGACCTTCTTATACAAAACTTTGAATTTGAGTTGTTCTCTCGGTTACTCTACTGTACGAAAACGGTATTATTCAATGATATCTATCAATATGAAGAAATAAACTAAATTTCAAAAAGTGATTTTGAAAATGATTTTTCCTAAACTGATGTTGGCTTTATAGTTCAAACCCATCTGGATGCTATTGGAAGAAGAAATTATTGAGTAGAAGACATGCCGTTCATAATGAATTAAAGTTTTGGAGTGGAAAAAGTGGGTTTTCGTAGAAACAGATAAAATACATCAATTTTCAACTATAGTTTGAACCAAAACGGTTTATATGAAAAAAAATTGTAGGAAATTCCATTCACTTTGTTTTTGTATGAACAGGTCATTCGCGAAAAATTAATATTTTCCGAGTTATATGCAGAAAACCGCAAATAAATTGAATTTCTTTCAATGTCCCGTCTCCCGTCTTTTGGTGGCAAACTTTAGATTCAGATTCAGCATCTCAAAAAACATTGATAATCGAAGAAATGAAAACTACCCCAAAAAGTGGGTTTTTGCAGAGACTTTAAAATCAGCCAATTTTCAACTATCGTTTTGGCCAGAACAGTTTATGGGACAAAAAAACTTAATGAAAGAAATTTGCAGGAAATTTCATATATTTTCCTTTTGTATGGAGAGGGTCATTCGCAAAAAATAATATTTTCGAGTTATATGCAAAAAAACCGCAAAAAAATGAGTTTTTTTTGCATTTTTTTCGGCACTGATTCAACCCCCCTTAAGAATGTACATATTAATTGAAAGAAATCAAAACTACCCCAAAACTTTCCTGTGAGAAACACATATTGACTGGACTAAGATCAACTTCCTGCATTATTTGCACCTGAGTGTATAATTAAGAGAAGCTGAGGGGGGTGACGGTAAACCACAAGACGCCCGGTACAAGATGGAAGAATTTAAAAACCCATCCAGTTTCATCAGCTGTTATCTCGACACGAACTCGACTCCTGTGCTAATGAATCAAGAACAATGGCATCGAGAAGCTGGCAGCCTCGCCTTGCCCATGATGGTTCACGGTACTACTACATTACTCTCCATCATTGGACGTGCGTACGACAAGGCAAGGCGGGCTATTATACGACTTCAAGTTCTAAGCCTGGTCGAAACTTTGGCTAGGCGGCAGGCGCTCTCTACTCTGCTATAGCACCTTGAGCACGTCTTGCACGGTAAGTCGAAACGTTCTCGAAGAACGCCGGTGAACTGTTTTGAGTGTGTGTCCGCATATGTAAACTCGGCCTCATTTCCGAAATACCGAGTGGTTAAATGATAGTTTTTACATTGTTCGAACATATCCGTATAGACAATAACTCGAAAGGATTTATTGAGTGATATCAAAACATTGGATTAATTTGACTACCTTTGTTATGACAGTTCTATGTAAACATCTTCCGAATAGAATGGTGAGTTTATGCTTGTGTTTATTCAAATAAAGAGCACAGACAATCTTTCAAATTGCTAACGAAAATTTGAAGCAAATTATGACAACTGGAAATCAAGATGTTTGTGATTTATTCAGCTTATAACAAATCTGTTTACTTATTACCCTAACCAATAAAGACAATCTTTCAAATTGCTCTCAACTGGAAATCAAGATGTTTGTGATTTTTAGATCTTATACATACATCATGTTGTTAATTGATTTTTTTACTTTTTAATCCTATGATTTGTTCATTTGATCATATAAGTGATAATTGGCACACAAGATACATTTCTTCATGTAGCTTAGGTAGACTTCTCTTCTGCAATTTAGGCCCATAAGATTTTGGTTATTTTAAAATTTATTATAATTTGTGTCATTGTAAGAAATTTTGATTGATTTTCTGTTAACTAGTTCTGAATAAACTTTCTTTCTTTATTTCTTCTTTATATCTGAATATTATTTCATGAACATCAATTACCGTCTTAAGATTCTTAAATCTGAATTAAAAAATCTGATCAATACGAGGATTTGATTAGAGTGTTATGAATGCATTGTTGAGCGCTTATCCACCAGACAGATCATTTCGTTACGAAGTCTACAATTTGAAATTTTGAGCCGGGAGTGGTCTCAAATGATAAGGTTCGATGGATTCGTGGTAAAATTAAAGATTATCCGTCCGTAACTCCTGAATGAAAAGAGCTAGAAACTTGAAATTTTCAGGATAGGTTCGGCTCTAGAATGCCACGGTTGAGAACATTAATAAGCATAATCTGACTAGGGGTTCCGTAAATATCACCGTTCCAAATTTTGTTTCCTTGATTATTTCGAAACTGCAGTTTCGATCTCAAAACCATAGAAAATGCTAGATGAATATCGAAACAAAAATTACCCAATATTTCCGTGATCACAAAACCGTCGTAGTTGATAGTTTGGGTGTTGATATGAAATAACAATTTCAAGCTTCCTGCATCATTTCGAATTGATTACATCATTAGAACCATAGAAAATACGAAGAAGAAATACGCATTATTTCCGTAAAACGGATAAGATTGGGGGTGTTTTTTTCAGAATAATAATTTCAAGCGTCGTTCAAAATTTCGTGTTTATAGCGACATCGGAACCATAGAAAATTCAAGTAGGATATAGGGAAAATAAAGACGAAAGCCCTATCACGAAGTAAGAAGCTTTTGAGCGCTGGTTCATTCATGCGTCTATTGCACTTTTGGATATTTACATACAGTTCTGTTTAAGTAAAATTCACGAACTTTATGATTTGAAATGTGAAAGGATTCTAATTTGAAAAATGTGTAGATACTATTTCACTACATATAGGTATATGGTGTAGGTAAGAAGTATTTTTAAGACAAAACTGTTGGCTCAAAGTGGAAATTTGTATTTTGGATTCCAAAATCATTTCAAGAGAATTGGGGATAGTTAGAATAGGTTTTTTTTTGTTTATGTTCGATGCGAGTGGTGCTTTACTATGGAGCAGTATTTACCAGTCTTCTTTGAAAAAATCTGATCTTTTTCAATGATTCGTTAAAATTAAGAACTGCATTTCGGTACAGAAATTTCATCAACAATCCAAAATTTCATTTGATCTAGTAGAGCACTGTTAAAAACTGAATGGTAAATAAAATTGATCCTTGAGCGTCCGCGTGAGTATGGGAGACAGTTGCGCCAACTTGGCGACAAAAGAATTACGACAAACTCTCTTAAAGACCAATTGCACAATGTCGATTTTGCCGTTTTTTATTGAGTGGAAAAATAGTATGGTGATTATTATCGAAAAAAAAAACAATTAACAACCCGAAGTAAAGATTCGTGTTCAAATTATATGGGGCGTTATCAAATAACCCACTTTTCACCGGCTGATCACAGAAAGTTGCTTCTATATCTAAAAAGATTGTTGGTATCACAATTCCGTGAGGACTTACCCATATCATGGAATGAAACCAAATACATAGATATACATAATTATGTTTTTGTATTTGGATGAGTAATAAACTGATCAAATACTAAAGTGTATTCTAATTGTTTTTTTCCAATAACGATGATACAATACAAAACATATACACACCTAAATTATTCAGTGAGCTCCATGTTCATGCATTTGTGAATTTCTTTATTGTAGGTACCTACTGATATTATTCTTGTATGGTGTTAAGAAAAATCACTCTCAAATTTGTTCACAATACGTCGAAAAGTGCGTCGATCGGCGTCGATTAACTGAATGATGTCGTCCATCAATTTTTCTGAAATTTCTCCGTGTTCACAAATCACAAATGAGCACTGATTTTGTTGAAACAATTTTTTCATTTTGTTGAAGGTTGAAGCGTTGTATCTTCACATGATTAAATGGCACCTTCTGAATACAAATGACAAAAAAATTAAACACAATGTTGTCATTTATATTGTATTATTTTAAACTATATCTCTCCTATTGGAAATCCCTGTTATATCCAATGAATTCAGAAATTTCGTTTTGTACCTACTATTGGAATAGAATTATCAATTTTTTCAAGTCAAAATGTGTTAACTACGTTCATATCTATTAAATAATTAACACGATTGAAATATAATGGCATGTGCTCTGGGAATTGGTTGAAATTCATCAAGATCTGGTTCGACCAGCAGGTATTCGTTGAATAACACATAATTATCATTTCCTATGTAATAGACAACTTGCGATAAATATACCAGTAACATTACAAGGTTGTTTCCGAAATATTTTTTATGGGAAACGATTAATCCATCTCATTAAATGAAGGAACTTCATTTGAAGAAGCTTTAACCTTCAACTCATTTTTTTACTAGCCAAAACAAATCAAGTCCCATACAAAACATATAGCACGAAATGTACATGCTTTTCTGTAAACAACGAATTTCAAATCACTTCTACACTTTCAACTTGACTATTTCGATAGGATGTCACATAAGAGATCTGAGAGTTGAGAAAAAATCTCAGCTTTCTAAATTTCAACTCAATATAAAGCTATAAAATTATTCATGTTCTTTCCCAATTTCCAATCTAACACTTTATTCATATTCGTTGTGATCATTTTATTATTCCCAATTGGTTTTTTATAATTCAAGACATTTTTCATTTGATCTTTAGTTAGATTGTTGTCAGTATGTCTTTCCTCAAATATGTAATTTTTGAACGCTGAATTATCTACCTACAAAGAAAATTATTTGTCTCACAGTTGTCAAATATGTTTAATATTTTACGGTACTGAGATGTAACGGTGAAAACATTTAAAATTTCCATAGTAATGTAGGTCGTTCTTTCAGTGATTCTTGCTCTCTACTCATCTGTAAATATTTTCTCATAAATAGATTAGAATTATGCCCAAGCTAATGCTATGATAGAAAATATTAATAGAGCAGAAATAAATAAATAACTATCATGTTACACAATAACATATTTGAAGAACTACAACTGGAAGCAATGAACTGGACAATGTAACCGCAACTGTATTTTTGGTCTGCAATGAAAATAATACTCAGAACGTTTACGTTTCGATCAAATAACTTCGAACGTTTGTTTACTAATGGATTGATGAACCGATTCCATACAGTTTTCATTTAAATTTAAACATCGCTTTCAATACATTGAATCAGCACTAAAAATATAATGGTGGAAAGAAGAAATTGAGAAATAGTGGTTGAGGCATGTAGTCATAAAATTTTTATAGGTACCTGATGTAGGCGAAATGTAATTGATATTGATTTCATTTTGATTTAATTGTTTTTCAACAATAATGATCAGAATACTATACTTAGTTACAAACTGTACATTTTTATTTCAAGTTATTCAATTTTCATCCCTATACGAGAAAGAATGTAATATAATTTTTGTCAAATCTGTGGATATTAGTCTTGAAAAAACTTCCCTACAAACGACGAGAGCTATTTTTCTACTCATTACTCTTTCCGATGCAACACGAAAGGTAATTACAGAAAGTTATTATAGGGTTATCATTTTTACCAAAGAGAATACCGAAGTGAGCTCCTCTCTACACGCGATTCGGTTGTTTTTTCGAAAGCATGTAGAGACAAACGCCTGTTATTTTGAGCTGTAGAACAGGTAAGAAGTAGATTACCTTCTACAAGGGCTTTGTGGAGGTTCCAGGAACACCTGAGGCATTTCTGAATGGTCGCATCCAGTACCGTAACTACTTTTTCAAATGTTCGTGATCCAAATATTTTTGAATGTAGATACATTCTTATGTTTTTTAGTTTTTCTTGTTTTACTATAATTACAAGAACTTTTATATAATTTCGAAATAGATAATTTATTCCAAAGACGAAATTACTTTGCTGACAAAGAAATCCTGAAATATTCGCAAATTGCATCTTGAAAAGCGTGAAATACATACACTCACCGGCAAAAAAAATTTGCTGGAGTTCGTTGTGCGATAATTTTTCATCGATTTAAATTTTTTCTTCGCCAAATTGAAGAGAAATTCCTTGGTATTAAAATAAACTCCAGAAGAGGTTTACAAAAATGTTGAAAGCCTGAAGTTCTATAAACATGCCAAGCCGTATAACAAAACAGGCTGATTTATAAAGATCAGCACATACCGAATTATTATTTATTGAAAACGGAGCTGTAAATGCTCAACAATATAAAAACATTAAAAACGTTCTTCGGGAAGCTGTAGTTCCCTATGCTCCATTTGCTGGAGATGACTTCATTAATTTAATGCACGTCAATGCATTTCACCAATTTTTGGATGAGGTTTATACTGAAAAATATTGAAAAATGCAAGTAATGTTTTTTTTTGTCTCAAATTTCTGTTGAATATTAAAACATAAAAATTTTTGCCTGAAACAATTCCAGGCTTTTATTTGAATAGTGTATCTTCACAGGAAATTAAAATATTAAGGTGAAATGAAACTGAAAAATGGTGAAAAGAAAGGTCTTTGTAAAAAACTGACGTAAAAAAATTAAGAAGTTAAGTTAAGAAATTGAACCTATCAATATTTTTGGAAAACTTCACTGAAGTTTTATATCAAAGAATTCATCTCCAATTTAGTGTAGTAAAAATTGAAATAGATGAAAAATTACGAAAGTTCTTTATTTTTTTCCCGGTGAGTGTATATCAAAAAAACTCAAACCAAATAACCTATCGAAACTCAAAAGTGAAAATCAAGGAACCAAATAATAATATAATTGATAATAATAAAAGTCGTTAATGAACAATGAATTTACAAATTGATAGTATGAAATTAACATTGTAAATTTTATTATTTGTATTTTATTATCAGCTCTAGCAGGTGGTATTTCATTTGAATATATGGTGGAACATCTCAGTTCTTTCCTTCAATTCAAAAATTTCCGCACATTGTAACAAATCTGTTTATTGTGGTATTATGATAAATTATACAAAAATCCGAGTACCTACAAAATAAAGAAAATGACAAAAATTAAGTACATCGATAAATAAAAAAATGCAAATTCTTTGGAAGTTCAAAAACAAATATATTTCATAATAAACCTAGTCCTAGAAAAATATCGAAATCAACCGAACTGTTATTTGATACTACAGCAAATTTAAGTTATTGCATCTCAAGTGGCGCCTGAAAGGAAATATGCTCGGAAATATGTATCTCAAATCCAGAGGGTGTCTGTCGCCCTTGACTATGTGTAACGCTGCCTTCATTTATATGAACCTTCTAACCTACCAGAGAAGATAATCCATAAAGTTAGAAGGCAAAAAAATCAAATGAAATATAATTTTTTCGGCAACCGTCCGGGAAGTGCTCACTTTCCGGACGCTTTTTCTCTGAGAAAGTAGCATTTCCCGGCCTATTCCGGAAAGTACGTACTTCCCGGACTAGGCCGGAAAAGAATCATAGAATCCATAGAAACCGAGATAACGGCTGACAGTTCATATGAAATTAGTTGTCAAAAATTTGCATGTTTTTTTATTACAATCGCAAGAAAATATGGAAAGCAGCAGCGATAGTGTTATTTTACATGGTTCCCGAAAAAATATTGTACGCAACACGCCCGAAAATGGTTTTTTTGGACTCACAGACTTCCAGGACTCGCTCACGCTCGTCCTGGAATTTTGTCTATTCGTCCAAAAAAACCCTATTTTCCGGACTTGTTACGTAAATTACTATTTTTGGGAGACAAACAAGCATAATATATATTGTGAAATGTAATTCACCAGGGAAGACATATTATATTTTGCGATAAAAGGTGTTTTTTCAATGGTAAAATTAATTATTTTAATAATGATCAAGAAAAATTTGAAACCTTTATGTAAATTTGTTTCTATTTATCTCACATTATATCATAACTTAACATTAAGTATCTTGTCTGAGTCCTTATATTAAAAAGCTCAAAAAAGTAAATAGTTACATTCGCCCTTTTTACTAAAAGTGAACTCTGGGATAGAGTTATCGCAAAATGTCTTGCTGAGGAGAGTAAACATCTCAAGAGGCAAAAAATAAATGAGCAGGTGAATAAATACGGTTCTGCCCTACACAAAACGTGCCATCTTCACAACCACCTATTTATCCATCGGAGGCAGTGCTAGCACCTGCACCTAATTGTGTTTCTCTGAACTTACTTGCGATCTCAATACGAACTCTGAAGTGCAAGTCGACTTGCACTTAATTTCTGTAATTTTGTATACGAACTTATGCTTTATTTTTTCAATTAGACTCCCGAAAACTATAAAAGAAAATTGTATGAAATTATGAGTTGTTATTCATTATTGGCCTTGTTGCCGTTCATGCGCACAAAATCTCGAAGTGAAAGAAATAGAGGCGTATTATCAACTTGAAATTTTGAGCCTGTTATGATGTTGTTACTGGTTTATTTATATTTTCTAGTCTAGTAGTTTATGAGTAATATTTTGAATATTTGTTCGGATCTACCGATAGCTTGAAACAGTTAATAAATTTTTGAATTTATGGTTGTATACTGTATGTTTTTTGGAAATAGGATAAAAACGAGTTTCTGTGTATTGACAATATTTCTTGTCACAAATCGATGGAAAGCATGGCCAAAATGAACGCATAGTTATGTCAGTATAACGAATCTCGTTTTTATCCAGTTCTTAAACAACAAAGGTTGCGTAATGAATCTTCAATATCTTGATCCAGACTTAAGTCTATGTTTTTTGACACGCATCTTATGAAGCTTGGTAAAAAAAAACCAGTAGTATGGCCTGGCAACGCCATCTGTGTTATACCATAAAAATACAAATAATCTGATAATAATACAAATTTCTAAACTCTTCCTCATCACTCAACCTGAAGAAGTAGAGAAATAAATAGAGACCACGAGATTTTCAAAATTGCCTTTAAAATAGATATTATAAAGTAGGAGATACCAACGTCACACCTATAGGTCAGCCATTAGCGCCATTGTCATTAGGAATATTAATCTATAGATTAAATCTGTTTCTCAGAAGAAGTGATAATCATGACGGAATAAGCGATAGAGTAGAATTTATCTGTCGAAATGTCAAATACATTAGGATAGAACCGTTATTTTGGTATGAATCTTGGTTTATTCAACTCCTTCAAATTGGGGACTCACGTCTTATTATGATGGTTTCATCAGACGATGAATAAAATTGATGTGATTAAAATGAAAGGAAAACAGGTTAACAAATATAATTGTGACATTGCCCCGCCAACATATTAAGTATTAAGTTCTCAGAAATGAAGTTTTGGTAATTATTTACCCGATCTGTAATGAAGATTAATAAAGATTCAATAAACTGGTATAATCTCCGCAAGAAAGTAGGGTTACAAGAAACACCCTTATCTCATAAACAAAGCGTTTGCGGGCCCATGTTAAAAGACTTTTTTTCTTAAAATTACCCAAGGAATCGTCCATTATCCTTTGTATTCTTAATTTGAAATACTCCGCATTTAAAATAGATTTTGGAATTTATCTTCGAAACCAATTTGATCTGAAATCTTAGAGGCAAACTGAATTGAATTAATTGAATTATGCTGTAGACGATCTTGCGCAATTCAGTATAGAACAAGTGTGTCCATCAGATAAATGCATATACGGTAACCTAATAATAATTAAATCTGCATTATTTTAATCTCATTCTCACACTTCATCTCTGTCTATCACATTCATTCATAACTTTTTCACTTCTAGTGAAAGTATACACATCCGTTCTTGTTGAGACCGTCATTTAGTTTTCAGTAGAACAAAAGCATGATTACTGGCAAGTTGTAATTAGTCCAACACAGGTACATACGAATTCTCATTAGCTCTGAAATATCAATTATTTAAACTAAAATAAATTTATTAACGGTACTGTATGATTATCTAGTGTTGCGTTTAATTGTATCGGTGTTCTCATGACTTCTAGCTCATGGTTTGGTGTAAAACGATGGGGATTGTCAAGAAAAGGGAGACTGAACTTCTTGAACCGTATCTTTTAACGGACTAATATTGAAATGAGAAGAACAATTCCCTAGAGACTGTAGGAGCTGCTATATTTAATTATAGGGGGGATAAATATGTGTATTCATTAGATTAAATGATTTTTGTCTAGCCTGATTATGTACGTTTGTTTGTTTGGTGCACCTCAATGAAATTTCCGTTGTGCATTGTGCTGCAGGATTTTTAAATGCGTAGTTTTCCAAAAAATGTTTTTCCTTTCTTTTTATCTTCCATCATGTAAATTTATCACAGATAAGTTTATCTTTATTTTGATATTCAATTATTTCAAAAAATGGTTAAGAATTTTTTCAATTGCACAGATTATTTCAACTAACTCAAAAAATTCAGATGTGGATACTATCCTGTGGTGTTTGAACTCATTTATTTCATCATTTCCAAAAATGAATTTATAAAATCGTTCAAGGAAAAAATGGTTTCGAATGATTGGATTTCATTAATTGTTGAAGAATTCTAGATCAAAATCCATTCTGTTCGTCCGGCTTTGTACAGGGTGGGCAAATAAGCGAGGTAAGCGGCTATATCTCAGGATCCACTCATCGTAGAGACTTGCGGTAAAAATTTTTATCACTAAAGTGTTCAAGAAAACACACTGGAAATTGTTTTGAAGTTAATACCTCTACCGCTAGGGGGCGCAATAGCTACCGTCGAGTAGAAAAATGAATTTTACTCGAAAATGTTTCATATGAAGTTGAAGAAAAAATATCATCACTGTAATCCTTGAAAGATTCTCTATCTTTTTGAATTGTCACTTTCGATTTTACGACATCAAATAAGGGTAGGTGAAAGGGAGAAATCTGACTGATTGAAATGTCTGTAACTTCAGTTTGGCTCAACATTTTTGAGCAAATTAGATCTCGTCTGAGAGGTAATATCTTGTTGATTGATGACAAAATATACTCATGATAAATTTGTTTTTGCTGCTTTCGATAGGGGGCGCTAAGTCAGAAGTTCATTGTTTTGTTCCTTTTACTCCGAAATTTCAAATGTAATGATAGGATTTTCTTAACAGAAACAGAAATTCCATCAAATTTGCATGAAAAAACCTGGAGGTCGTAAAGCGATATTTTCAGGCGTTCTGAAGTTATGGCCGAAAGAAGATATTCTTCAACTGATGCACTGCAAAAAACCAATTTGTGTTTTTAAGTTCTGACAGAAACAGAAATCCCATAAAATTTGTATTAAAAAACCAAAAGGTCGCAATGCGATAGCTTCAGGCGTTCTGGAGTTATGGCGTGAAAAAATTAAGTGAATATAGGAATTTGAACAAGCGAGCAAATTTTTAATTTGATATATAAAAAAATAATTACAGCAATCAAAATGCAGGTACAGAATCTCATTAGTAAATTAAGAGAAACGTAAAAATAAATTGAAAGATATAAATGGTGGTCATCTAGAAAAATGCTCAATCTTGATGGAGAATTTTGTGATTAAAAGGGAATTAAAGATTACGGAATAATATAAATATATTTTACGGCAATTTGAGTCGTACAGATTTAAGTCAAGAAGAATCCTGATTTGAGTCTTAGCATCTAATCTTCGGTGAAAGCTACCGAACTATCAATTTAAATTCAACGTACCTATACCGATTTTAAACATTTTCGAGCTTGGATCGAGCTCACGTATGAGGTGAGATTGCGATTATAGTTATTAATATCAGAGATTTGAGTTGATGTGAAATTCTCTGATGGTTACTTGAGGCCATGAATTTTCGGGTAGGCGTTTATGAATTTTATAACCGTCACATCCATAATTTAATGTATTCAAGAATTCCTGAATTTGTTATGAAGAAGGAACTGATCTAGCAGGAAATTCGTGATTATTATAAAAAAATGGACAAATTCCTTTGTTTTTAGTTTTGTCTGATACTGAAAAATACTAAGATAGATGATCAAAATTATACCAAACACCTTTTGATTTTATTGAGCTGATGTTGAAATCATCTCCTACAAATTTTCTTGTTTCACAATGCAAAATATTTGAATTATAACTTGAGGCTATTTTAGAAATCAGGTTACCTCTGCATGAATGATACATGAAGAAATTATTACAACAATGTTCATGCTAAAATAGCAAATTAACCACTTAACTATCTGAATAATTACATCGAAGTGTTTATATTAAAGTCATTTGATACAGAAGTTACATGATGGTCGATCTTGAGACCATTCTCGGCTGAAAATTCGCAAATCACATTACTTTAAATGGGCAAAAAAATCTCTCACTTTGGTTCCCCCATTACAAGCGAGCAAAATATCAATAACTTGTCTTTTTCCTTGATCAAAATGAAAGATTTAGAATTGGAGAAATAATACATACTAAATTTATTTCTTCTCTGCTTTCAGTAAAAACAGTCTGACAAAATGTCTCCTCCAGGGGTTTCAAACCACCCCATACTGATGTCTATAGCAACACCATCTAGAGACAGCATGCCTTGTACTACCACAAAAGGCCTGCTCAATGAACCTGGACAAAACAACTGTTTCCTTAATAGTGCAGTACAGGTAAGTCAAAAAATTATACCTTCAAAAAGCCTAGTCTAGAAGTTCAAGTAATTAAAAAAAAATCATATGAATATCAAACAATATTGTCTTTTTGAAACTACATTTATTTGATACCTCCTGCAATCGACTTTTTGGATAACTGTAAAGAAAACAATATCATATCTTTCTGTAGTGCCAACAACTGCAACATTTGAACTATTTTCAAGTGATCACGTGTTGCATTTCAGTTTTAATAGAAATACCTCGGAAATGAGATGATTCTCCACCTGGTATTAGAGGATATCTCTACTCTTCTAATAACAGGCTCCCGATCTCATTAAAAGTAGCATTATAGAGCTATTCATTTTAATTGCATCAGAGATCCGTTAGTTACTGTCCAAAAGGAATTCGCTGATCCACGTGGTTGCTAGATGGTAATTGGTATCAAATTTTTTTTGGATTTCGAGATTTTCTAATACCTATGTAGTAGCTATTATGATGTCCCAACATGGCCAATGTTGTTTATCGTTCAATATATAAAAGAAGTTTTCATGATATCTACCTCAGATCCAAATGAATCTATACAATGGGATGTCAGTAAAACATCACAAACTTTTTATTGTTACTTAATAGTTCCCTACCTATCCAACGCCAACTTAAGATGGTATTGACCTATCTCGTAATCTTCTGCTACACCCATATCCAATAAAGGTTCTGGTTCTGGACCATATAAAGCCGCAGACAAGTTTGGCTCACCCCTCTCTTCAATACACTCTGTATCATGAAACTTATGCTAAACTCGCTGTACTCTGCCCGACATCTTTGTTCAGTCTGCAGTTTCTTTTCGGTATTGGTACACATTTAACTAATTTCTGCAGTCACCATCACTGATAAAAACAGATATTTCAAAAAAAAAAATAAATAAAACAATTATGAAAAAAAACGAATAGCAATCAGTTCTTAAAAAATAATGCTCGACTCAATTTTGGTAAAATTCAATATTTATAGTGTCATTCTATTAATCCAGGGCTTGGCGTACAGATAGCCACAGCCATACCCTTTTTTTCTTGTTAATACCAAACTTTGAAAGGAACGTATCAAAAAACATAGAGTGATGTCTGGATCGAGATATTGAAGGTTAAGTGACGCGACATTTATTGTTTAAAAAATGGTTATGTGATTTGATAATGACAATGATTTTTATGGAAAAAAATATTAGGCAATCAAAATATTGCCTGACAAATATGACAAGTGTTATTCCGACTTTGCTCCATCGACAACAACGATCAAAAAACGGTATACTGTCTTTAAACGTGGTTAAACGTTTAATCTGATCTGATACAATTGATATGATGGCAACACATTATTTTTTGACATTTCTTACGGCACTTATTTCGATAAAACAATTCAACAATCTGTAAACGTTGTTGATGAGTGTATCTTTCCATAATTAAATGGCATAACCTACTGAACACAAATGACATAAGAAATGTCAAAAATATAACAGAGTTGCCATTATAACCATTTCAAATTATATCATACCTAGGGGAAAACCCCTCAATCGTCACAACTATAAAAGAAACCCCAACAAAATGCATATTATTGACAATAATTATACTTCCCATATTTAAATAATATGTGATGGATACTATTGATGGTATACAAAACAACAATAACAACATAGGTACCAAGGGATCCTGAATGATTTGTAGTAACCATTATTGGTATTATAAAAGAAGCCATTCGGGTAAGAAGCTAGATACTCGAGGAGGCTATTCTTGCTTTATAAATCAATCAATTTCCTGTATTGGAATCATCCAGCTTGACGTTCCTTTATGCAGGTGTGAAATGACCATAAAATGCATTATTGACGTTGGGACTTTTGCATAACTTACAGCCAACAGCCCATTTACTTGTGATTGAATGCAAAATATGATTTGTTTTCTTTAGACAACGGTATGTAGACAATAGATTGTTGTTGTCAATAAAAACAAGAATACTCTTTTTAAAGGTCATCCACTGAAGTTAGAAAATATGTCTTTATCTTCGTAATAATCTAGTGTGAAATAAAAGACATAAAATTAATTGAAACTAGTCTTTGTTACTATACCGTACCTGATGCCTTAGTTATTATTGATTTTTTGGTGTCATAATACTATCAAGTCTGCAAATTTTAGATTTGTCCTATTCTGCATCTCATTAAATATTCAAAATCATTGAAATTCTTCAATCATTTCAAGTTATTACAACTCTACAGACATTTATAAGAAATTTTCTACTTGCTCATCATTAGTGATGAGGCTTGGTGTCGAAAACATTGTGTGTTAAGTTTTGATATATTTGTAATCTTGTAATATTTGTAATAATCTTAATGTTATATATTTTAATGATTTATGACTCTATTCCAAAGCAATAGTATACAACATAGTTAATAATAATTTTTCCTATCAAATATCTAGATCTGATAGTTCTCAAGAAAATTCAAAAATTAGCAAAAAAAATTTAAAAAAATTGAACTAGTGGCATTATGTATTGCGAAAAAAACCATATTCAAAATTGTATTATTAATTGAAACATCAAAATTCATCTCCGCCCAATTCTGTATTGTTGCGTTCACTGGTTCACTCATATTCAGAAATTTTTATTTTTCTGTTTAATTTGATGTATTTAATGAGGTAAAGGAAATAATAGAACTTTTTATGAGACAGTTTTGTTATTATGTATGTTGTATCTACTTCCAGGATGCAATAATAGTACCTATCGATCCATATTCATGGCTTAGAGAAATACCTAAAACAACTAAGTATGTAATCCACTTCTGATCCAACACATGTGTATAAGGCAGAGGAGTGCGAATAGGAAATAAGACTTATAATTTATATATTTAAAATAGAGAAAGCGGATATTGTCATCGGAAGAAACTTATTATTTGAATTCCACATGCTTCAATAGAATCCATATATGAATTTTTATTCTAGAGTCATTTGAATATTTAGCAAGCTTTGGTAAAGGTGTTTTTATTCTCTGAAATTCTCGTATGTAGAAATTGATATCATATGGGTTGTATTTTTAAAGTTTTCATCAGATTGTAGCAGTCGAATATTATGGAAACTTCTTTTTAGTAGAAATAGTGCAAATACTCATGTCACCAAAAACAAACTTCGTTTATTATATTGGTGATTCACCAACCAAACGTTAAGTCCTACACTGCAATTACAATAATCGAGTCAATATCTTTCACACTTGAATTTTGTCGAAATAAATCTGACCAGTTATCCTGAACAAGACCTCTTATCCGAAATATCGTGGAAGGAACCTACGCACCTCTTTATTTGAATAATCTTTTTATGGAAGAGTAAAATGCAATAACATCCATTGAAGTACCACAAATTAGCTTTTCCATATCGACCAAAGTGTAGGTTTGAATAATATTAACATCTACCAAATAAATATCGGGCAACCCACTCACTTATGTCATTTGTTTTTTCACATGAGTACCCATCACAAATGAAACTGGAACATTTATTTTATATTTTACGATAAAACACATCGATGTAATAGTAGGCATAGGTCTTCTTTTGTATGAGGGTTTGATTTTTCTACTATCGCAAAAGTTCCTTCATGTAGTTTTTATAATTGTACCAGGTAACTCCTGTGTGTACCTATTATACGTTATATAAGCACTCTATTTATGATTTTCAACTTATTTGCCAATGATAGTTAGCTGTTTTGGTTGCGTAGTCGGTACAGTCGACCGTGCAATTGTTTTTTTCCTGTTTTCTTTTATAGCTGTTTGCTGCTACCTCCAGATATTTTGCTTCTTTATCCATTTTATCGACTGATTTTTTATCTTGACGTTTTCTGCTTTTTTCATTACTTTTGTATCACCAAAGTAGACTACAACGAACCCATATACAGTTATGTGGTCTTCAAGGGCTTACTGACTTCCCGATAGTGCTTTCCTCATTTTTTATTTTCCAGCATCAATAACTATCCTGGAAATCAATTTTAGATCAGAATAATGTTCTTGTTGTTGAGAAAACTGACAGTTCATGTAGTTGATAATTCCATAATTATTGTTGGGAATCAAAGATGACTATCATCCGAAATTTAATCAAAGATGCAGAAGATTCTGTATCAAATTGGATTTGAGAAACATTCAAAAATACGTATAATTACAAATAAGAAAAGATGTTATCTAATGTAGATATTGATTCGAAAACAACAGAATTTTCAAAACACGTGTTTCAATCTTGAAATTTCGTACGTTTTGATAACTTTTCTGTAGAAATATTCGTATTTGCTTTTGAAATAGGCCCCAACCTTAGCAATCACATTTTCATTAGAATCGTATTTCTTTCCATGAAACATTTTTTGAGGTTTGCTGGTGGCCAGATCTGGATAATAAGTTGAGAGTTAGAAACTTTCTTCCTCAAATTTGACCATGGTTTTCATCGATTTGTAACTAGGATTATTGCCTTGGTGAAAGATAATTCTTTTTTCGCATTTGAGGACTTTTTATAAATTTTTGCACTCAATAAATCCAATAAGTTTATGTAATATTCACTTTTGATCATTTCCTTCGTCGAGATAGTCAATGATCAATATACAATGCACTCACCAAAATAAATAACCTTGCCATCTGCTGATGTTTGAGATTTTGCTGGCTGTGGGTGGCTTTCAATCTATTGTCACATATAGAAGCAAAAAAATTGTGTTTATTTCGTTTAAACAACTCTCAAACAGCGTTTGAAATCGAGGATTCGTAATTGCTTTTGACCAGCGGTAAGCTCTCTCATGAAGAAATTTTTACGTAAAATAGTAAAAACACTGCCTTCTAATATTTTTGAATACATTGCTCTTACGCATTTACAATTCACGATCGTTCAAAACCATTAAATGGATTTTTGGATGTTTTCTGAAACAACTGCCAAAGCATCGTCGGTAATTGGACCATGTTTTATGAATATGCGATACAAGTTTTTATCCAACAAATATAGCAATTCTTAACCTTCAATATTTCAATTCATTAGACTTAATTCTTTGTTCCAAAATTTTGACACACTTCTTTTGAAGCTTGGTACTAACGAGAATAAAGCGGGCATGGGCCAATTATGGTATCAGCATAAAAGTACAACAAAATTATCCACTAAGTATAAATCCTTAGCAGCAGCCATTTCCTCGGAATCTAATAGCGAACATCCTTCCTCTCTCTCAACCACCCCAAAACAAAAAAGTACGAAATCAATCAGTAACGATAGAATAACATCGACTATAAATAATCGTCCGACGTGAGTCGAACGCAAAGATCTGTTGAACCTCGGGTTGAACGAGAGGAGCCATGACCGCAAGATGCCCGCTGAGCTGCCTGGCTGCATCAAAATGAGAAATGGCGGGAGTGATTCTTTATCGAAACCAGCTTCTACAGCGGGTTTTTTCCTCCTTGGCTCGTGCGCCCGCCTGTCATAAATCGGCGTTTATGCGATCGAATAATTACACCGTAAGGAGTTATACAAGACCATCTGGAATTATGGTGTTTTGTGGAGAGATGAAGGAATTCCGAGTCACTTTCGGAGGAGGCTGATTTTGATGGATCTTTGGGGATTAATCAGTTTTGTTGATAATATAATTATACCGGGTGTCACAAGTTATTGGATACAGGCAATATCTCACTTATTTGACGAGATAATAAAAAAATAAAAAAAATTGCTTCGAATTACATCAAAGTATCTTCCTTATGATGTATAAAAAAGGTTCTTACATTTGACAGCCCTGTGGTAGCTACCCCTCACTTTTTAATTTCAAATGGCACCTCCTGTATATTGTCAGTGAAAATTGCGTGCTATTCTTTTTGGAATACAACGATAGCACATACATATTTTTTTTAGTAACAACAAAAACAATAATATTTTGTGACTTTTTTACGTTATTTTTTCTCCTTATAAAAATGGAATGCATCCACCCATGTTAATAAAAACTTCACATATGAGGAGTAGATGAATTTTCTGTTTTAAAAACCGAGAAATAATAAAACAAATAATTTTGAACGCTTGCTTTAAATGTTTCTTCGTTTTTTGAATTGCATAGTAGGTATTTTAGTTGCAATTCACACTTCGCAAAAAGTTAATGTTTATGTTGTTATTAAATACCAAGTATGTACTATCGTTGTATCCCAAATAGAATGACACGCAATTTTCAGTGACAATATACAGGGGTTGCCATTTAAAAATAAAAAGTGAGAGGTAGCTACCACAGGGCTGTCAAATGTCAAATATCAAATGATGTTATACATGATTAGGAAGCTTCTTTGATGTTATTCAAAGCAATTTTTTTATTATCTTGTCAAATAAGCTAGATATTGCCTGTATACGATAACTTGGTACACCCGGTATGTAGAATTGAAATCACCTGAATATATTTATGCCCTCATTAATAATTCTTTTGGTGAACATCTTAAGGGAAACTCAGCAATTTGCTGTTGCAGTGGTTAATTTCCAATTGGTCGTTTGATAATATCATAATTTTAGTGTGTCTATTTCTAGAGCTTCTAAGAAGATTAGACCATAACTTTTATTTTCGGTATTTGAATTTCAAAATGATGGTTAAACGTATGCCTTAACCTAATTCCAATAAGTTATGGGAATAGGTAAAATTATTGTTGCTGTTAAGGAAACTCTTATTTTTTGTTCTTTAATTTTTATCTGAAAATATCTTTGTCCAATATACCTACAGGGTTTTTTCAATTTAGACGTGAACCTTGAAGGAGGTGTTAAAATCAATCATTTGCTTTCGATATAGTCATATTTATTGATAACAGAAAATCAATAGTTTCCGAAAAAAAATCAGTTGTTTGAGAAATTTCTCAACTTACTTTTACTTCAAATTTTGGATTATTTTCATCATAAAAGGATTTGATATTTATGAAAAAAGCAAAACTATACTGTATTAGATGTCGAATAAAAATCAGTATGATTTAAAAGTTGTTATATGAAGAAAAGAATAGTAAATTTCTAATATATATACAACTTTCGAATACCACAATTTATGTATGACAAAATTATTTTAAAAACTTAATTCTGCATCGTACGATTCATTTTACAGAGAACTGTCAAGAAAATTTTCAAATTGCAACATATTTGGCACAAAGATTTTGTAAGTAAATATCTTTTGTGAATGCGAAATGTGCCATAAAACGAAAGGAATTTGGTTACCTATATCTTTTCAACCTTTACTACCTATGAAAATGGAACATGATATTTTGAGTTACTGTTGGGCAGGCACAAAACATAAAATATGAACATAAATCATAAAATTTGGTCTTACCGACAGCTGTTTATCATTCTTGCTTTATTTTCGTAAACACATAAAGATGGAGATAGATAAATATATACATTTTGTTTCATCAGCATCTTCCAAAAAAACTTGACTATGTTTCCTCTTACAGGAGAATATAAATACTAAAAATTTCATAACTGAAATTTTGAATTTGATGGTATAGTATGATAGGTACATTTCAAAATAAACTGAAAATTTCAAATATGTCAAAAAATGTTTCTCCTTGGGTGATTTTGATCATTTTGGTTTTTTCATTTCCAGCTGCCAAATGTAATACATATATTCCAAGAATGAATTGATTCTGGCAGTCCAAAGTCAAATGAAACCAGTACATCGATACACGTATCATTTTCGCTCTTTGTAGGTATAAAGGAAGCGAGGAAGCGAATCCATAAATATTACAGTATTTAGGTGAAGAGCTTAATAAGACATATCCTCGATATACTCATCTATGGTCAGCAGAACCTACACGCCTTGAACTACTATAGAGCAGGTGATTACAATTCTAACCAATCAAGGTATATCGAGTGCCGCATTCTTGGATAATCGATCCAACAAAACAAAAACCAGTAACCACCTTTACTGGAACGTGTCAAGAATTCTCTGTCGAGGTAGATAATTTTCTATATTTGTAATTATTACGGTTGCATTGAAGCGAATGGGGTTTATTTTGAATTTGTTCAGTATGGTTGTGCAAGTGTTCGAAGGATAAATTAATGATTCTATGGAATTTTAGTGCTTCTAGTTCACAGAAGTCGATATTGAATAACGGAACAGTATTGCTAATCTCGAAAGAGATCAATTATACTTTTGTTTCGGAGAATGGAATATATTCATTTCTCTATTTTAGTATCGTAATTAGTTCATTATAGTACTAAAAACAGTGCTGTAATGAACTCATAACAGCATTGTTTTCAGTTATATTTTTCGTTTTGTGGTTGTCTACACTGACTTCCGATCTTTTAAAATTTCAACACGCGTTAATTGTCAATATAATATAATTTGGATATAGTGAAATGATTTACAACATTATTCGCAATTTATCTTAATTCTGGTGATGTTAAATCGATTTCGTTTGACATAATTCACGAATTTAATGCATAATTATAAATTATTTCGAAATTCGAAACGTACGATTCAAATTCAAATTCCGTAATCTGTCAATTTTCGTAACAGTCACACCAACTGCCAAGATACAATACAAAAGTCACTAGGATGTATAATCTGCATTTTTCATGGATTTTCGACAGTATTTCTCAGAATTTGTCTGAAATAGAGAAAATATTGTCTAATACTCGTTGCAGAAGGCAATTCCAACACTCATTCGTTCCAAAACTCGCTCTTTCGCTCGTTTTCGAATTTCGCATCCGTGTTGGAATAGGAGCCCATTCTGCAACTCGTTTCAGAATTTACAATTTTGAAATCTTATAAGATATGAAAAGTTGTAGTAAAATACTCGTACATCTCATCCTAAAACTCGTTCATTCAAAAACTCGACACTTCATGGCTCATTTTCAACTCTAAGAAAACTGTTCAAACTTTCAAAATGACTATTTAAACACTGATGTGCACTTTGGATCTTTTGAGCGTTAGTAATTATTGCGCGATTTGCCCCCTATGGGGCCACATATTAGATGATAGGTACATGTGACCTCATATTCGTGTTAGATATGAAAAAAAGTACAATCTTGAAAAATTTTTGGGTGAAATTTTTTTTCGCTGTAGAAATGTTCGATTTATGAATTTTTTTCACGGAAATTCTTAAAAAATTGAGTTCATTCACAAAATTCAATTCGATTTGAAAACAAAAGAAATCACGAACATTGTAGGTTTTCCGCCATTTTTAAATTTTTTTCTAAATTCTTCACCTCGAGCATTCAAAAATACTCTGATGTGACCAGAAATTGTAATTTCAAAGGTTGGTTATAATACATAACTGACCACACTCAATAGAATAATGCCCAGAAATGACGTTGCACACCCTGTATCTCGCTTATGCTTCGAAAACGAGATATATGTCATGAGGCAAATGATTCTCCCGGTGTCATCTACACTACTATATATGTTTGTTCACTTTATATTGAAACACCCTGTATACATGCAAAATATCAACTCGATCGGAAGTGTAATCACGGAAATATTCTTCAAAATGAAATGCGTGAGAATGTTTCATGCTTTTTGGCGAAGAAGCTGATGTTGAGTTCAATTATTCATACATTTTATTAAAGCTCCAATCACTTCGAATCTCCATTCAATCGGATATAATTGAAAATTCATTTTTGGTAAGCTCGCTGACAATATACCGTAGTAATATGAGAATATTGTTGTCAAACCCGTTTGGTGTAAACCAATCACGTCGAAATAATCTTTGCTCGCGCCCATAAGAGAAGGAGTTTTGGTGAAAACACAGACTTGAACTGCTGTGATAAGACTGGTTGGATACGTTCTACAGGTTTTCGAAATAGGCTGTAGAAGTGGAACGAATGACACGGGGGGTCAACTTTAAAGAACCGTGACTTGTTCAGCGTACGTGTTTGTAACTGCTTTCAAGCTGCGTGAAGCTGAAAGAATACTAATATTTTCCCCTTTTTTTCTCGAAATGATCTGTGGAATCTGTTATTTTCGTTTGTACCTCCAATTTAGGAACACCCTGTAGATAAATTAATAAAAAAAGTTATTTCTACTAATCTTTTATCCTTATAACACCCTGTATAGAATGACCATGTCAAGTTCCGTGCGAAATTTCGTGCTGATCCCACCGTTTTTAAATTTTGCGCATATAATCAATTTCCAGCCCCTTACAAAATTTCGTGCTGATACCGTCATCAAAATCATAAAAAATTCAAGAAGAATATTATTTGAAAAAATAAAAAGCTTCATTCATTTGGCAATTGTGCTCTTGAAGACCAATTATACACCTACCTTTATACAGTTATGCGGCCTCCAAGGATGCAATTGGCGATTGTATCAATCAGTGTTTTTCTATTTTTTTCGAACCAAAACTAGATTTGATTAAAATATACCTATTATTGATATGAGGCAATAGGAAATGAAGGGTTTAATCATCTTCAAAATAAGAACACTTTTAACATAAATGAAATCGAGAGTACTATTTGAAGCAATGTATGAATAGGTTTAAAACACTAAGTTTGAATTCTAGTGGGTCCACCCAAAATCAACTCAAATTGAACACTCTTCTCCCCTGATTTTATTCAAGACAATTCATGCGATACGAACTTGAGATTATCCAAACTTTCCTTTCCTTCAGTAGGTGGCTCTGAATAAACAATAAACCATCCATATCTGCACGGAAACGACAGTGACCTTTGATGTAAGTGTCATAGCAATCCATGCGGAAATCAACTGTTTTATCAATTTGCCTTAAATCCAATACAAGGAGGGTTGTCACTACAAAAGTTGCCTGTCCGATTTCAGTCTTTTTCAAGAGCGTATGACATTTCATCACGATAATAGTTTTGTGAAACTCGCCGAAAGATATTTTTCAACTTTCTATGCTTGTTAATTCCCATATTGATTCGATCCATCGTGGTTAATTTGTTGCGATAAATAGTCTATATTAATCTCCAAGAAAAATCAATGATTCGTATAAAAAACATCGTGATCGAATCGTTGGATTCGGTTATGATCGCGATCCGATAGAGATCAAAGCTGATCCGCTGAAAAACAGGTGTATCATTTCCCATGGTCTCAGTCTGTTGCTTCCGTCTGGGTTGCACCTAAGAAAAATAGACGCTATGACTAATTCTAAGGAACTAACGAAGTTTAACAAAGGGTCAATCGGAGCCTTCATTGTTGAATTTACGTCATGGGTCAGCGGTTACCGGAAAGAATATAATTATAGCCGGCTTAAGGTGGTTATACACAATCGACCTGCTTCCGGTTAAAATTCATCACAGAGACGTGTAGGAGCATTGCCTTGTTTCAACCAAAATTATGAACGTAGAGGATGTGGAAATAATACAAGTTCCGAATGAAAAAGTAGATAATGGTGTTTACAGTGCACACAATGCGCCATACCGTACACAAAGTTGGCATGAATGGCTGTTTAGTATGATGTAACTTAATTGGTTGAGTTGACAATTCCGTAAAAAGATTTTTGGGAACATTGTTCGTGTTGGAGGTGATTATGTTAGGATGGATATGATCGTTTGTTCTCAAGATTTTTCGCGCGGTAGTTTGGTTACCATAAATAATTTTGTGAAACCCATAATAATTCTCTACAGATTCATTTAATGATCAGTAACAAGAATAGAAAGAGAATCTTTTTTGCATGCTGGAACGGTTTTTACCTTGTGAATAGAAAAATAGGCTTTATATTTAGTTCTAAATATAATTATCTTCAATAATGTTCCCTCTTATTTTGATTTTTCAATAGAAAAATGAATATAGGTACTCTTCAATATCTACTTTTCACAACATACGTCCAATTTGGGAGCTCGTTCTCTGGGATACATATCGGGTAGACATCTGATATAAATAGAATAGTATAATTGATATAAAATAACCATTACAAGCTTCAATAAAAATTACATGTTGAAGGCGTCATCAAAATTGAAAATTCTAGCATAATTCTAGCATCTAAATATTAAAAAGTTATTGTTCCGAGAATCATAGTTACTTTGAGCAGTCAGTCACAATTCTTACCTTCCAGAAAAAATTGAAACAAATATTAGATTTTCATAGGGTACATTATAACAATTTCAAGGTATTTTTAGTTGTGATATCAAGTAAAGTGAAAATGTCCGAGTCGAGAACAAGAATACCAGTAACATTCTACAAAATTAGTGTTTTGACACAGTATGACTAAAATCATCGTTTAAAGTCGACAAACAGAAAACAGTTATTTTATTATTAATATACCTAAATCTTGAGAAGTTGAAAGTCATCAAAAGGTCGAAGTTATGTTGCAAAATGGCGGAAGCGCACTATGATATCTTAAATTTTTTTAATTATTCTTTAATGTTTTCATCAATTGCAAACTGAATGACGACGTTGAAAATAATCGAGAATGAAAAGAATAGTTGTACTAACTTATTGATAAAAATAACTCCAACAATGTTGTGTTATTATACAAGGTGATTCATTAGGACTCTCTAAATTGTAGATTCTAAACCTCAAAATATGATGATTCTGACCTTATACAATTATTGATAGTTTCCGAGAACGAAAATGAATAGATTATTAATTATCGATAGATTTTCTAGGTAATATTATATTTTTCTAATAGAAATAAGAGAACACTCAGCTGCTGGCAATTGCAATCTTTTTCACTTTGTTCTACACAGTTCGAAAAGAACTTCAACAATGTTTCGACAATCTAAATTTATCCAAGGCATCATAAAACTCTAGTATGTATCTCACATTACCCACTCATAAAAGTAAATAGTTCTGTAAGCAAAGAAAATTGATGGTTTCCCAGTACCCATCAATGTTAACTCAATCCGCTAGTGCTCATTCTAGAATCTCAACAATATTTATTCTTGTTGGACAGCTGCTTTTTGCTTAATAATTTTCAATAATTAGCTTGGAATTACTCTTTTGAAATTTGCGAAGTCTGGATTCTAAATATTCCAACAAATGAAATGTTGGAAATTGTTTCCGAAACAGGTAATATCTCAATTCAAAGGTTCAACAATTCGATTGAAGAGAAAACTATATGTTATAGATAATAATTAACAAAAAGCAGCGATTCGAAGTTGTGACTCGTTCATTCATGCGCCACTTGCGCCCATGGAGACCACAGAACGTTATATACGGTCTGCAGTTCTAATGTCGCTCTAAAGGTATTTCTTCACGATCAACATCTACTTCATTCATGAAACGAATGATTTTCTTATTCAGGAAACAATGCACGGAAATACCGTTTTGGTTACATATTAGGTACCCAGGTTCATGAATATTTAAACGGAAATTTCCGCAAATTATGATCTGTTTCACAGATCAAACCTATAGTGTGTAATTGTCTTGTAAATAATTTATTGTGCGGTGATTTGCAGAGACGAATTTCAGTAAATGTGCAAATAAGAAAATTTGATAATGAGTGTTGCTATTATTGAGTTAAACTGAGCGTGCCATGTTATGGTGATAATTCATTCATAATTTAGCATGGTTTTATTCAATTTGACAGGAAAACAGCAGTATCGGGAGAGATTCTGAAAAAAATTTGGTATATTTAACTACTACCATTTAAAATTTTGTGAGGTGATGAAATTATTCTGATATTCGTCATGAATAATAATTGATAATTGAGAATGTTCGATAAACTCAGGCAGCTACGATATAAGAGAAACAATTAATTTGTTCCTCTGCAACGGAAAAACTTCAAATGGCACACCCAATATATTATTGCATCATTAGATAACTTTTTTGACGACAATTTCGACAATATGTCATACTTTGGGTAAAAACTCAACGGTTCATGAGTTAATGGGATTCTTATAAAAAAAATGGTAGCGAAGGAGACTCACATTTTTTTGAATATTTCGGCAGAAAAAGCTCTTTTCGAATTTTCTTTTCGTTTTGGATTCTGGAAATACGTAGTTTTTTAAGATTGCGGTTCGGACCAAAAACTCAAGATTTTCAAGTTAGAACCTATATTTTAATTTTTTCAGTCAATTCTACGTACAAAAAGAGTATCAGTTACTTAAGCAAACTCTATACCTAAAATGAATACTTGAAGAGTTATCGAGGAAGAACTTTAAATGAGTAAAAACAGCAATTCATAACTGTGTGGAGTAGTCTGCGACTTCCGGAAAATAAATTAGAAAGAAACTGAAATTCGATGTTTCCATAACTCAATTTGATATTTCAAGAATTGTAATGAATTATTCGTAATTGAAAATTGTATTGGTTCATGGATTTTTCAACAATTCCAACGAAAAATTAATTATAATTCATGAAATGTAAAATTTAGTCATTGCTGTTTTTACTCATTTACTCCTCGATAACTATTAAAGTATTCATTTTAGGTGTAGGGTTTGCTTAAGTAACCCCCACTATTCTTGTACGTAGAATCGTCTGAAATGAACCGCGAAGAGTTTTATAATACTACGCATTTGCAGAATCGAAAAAGAAAAAAATTGTTCGAAAATAATTTTTTCTGCAGAAATATAAAAAAAAGTGAGTCCTCATAGCCACAATTTTTTTCAAAAGAATTAACTCATGAACCGTTCAGTTTTCACCCAAGGTATGGCACATTGCCGAAATTGTCGTCAAAAAAGCTATTCAATGATGCAATAATATACTGCATGTGCCATTTGAAATAAGGAAGTACTAGTATGTTTCCGGTATAACCAGAAATTGTAGAGATCTGAAAATTTTAGGGAGAAAGATCATTGTCTCAAACCCCAATATAAAAATTTTCAGCTCAAAATTATGATTAGTTTTCCATAAACGTCTAATAGGCCATCCTGTTGAATCACCTTGTAAGATTAGCTCTAAATCTACAGTCAGTCATAGACTTATATTGATATGGAAGAGTATTCTACATAAAATCTATAATATAATTCAAATCTGAAAGACAGTGCCTTATGAATTGGTGGTGTTCTTGAATCTTTTGATCTTATATTTGGATTGTGAACATGATCTTTGTGAATATGATCTTTTTAGGTTGTTGGCTTCTCATCCATAATAATTTTATGTTAGGAATAGTTATTTATAATACAAGTGCAGAAGGCATTGATATTCTTCCACGAGTTCAAAATTCAAAAACGAGCCACGAAGTGGCGAGTTTTGGAATGAACGAGTGGTAGAATGAGCCTTCTGTACGAGAATTATACATTATTTTCTCTAATTCATAGCATTTCCATTGAAATTAATGAAATATTTCCATAAATATATTTTAGTGATTTTTGCATTGAAAAATGTTGGTTGGCAGAATTGATTTCTTTGAGGCAAATTGATGAATTGACAGATAAAGCCGTGGCGGAAAGTTCGGAGTACCAACATAGAATAATAAAATATAACCATGAAAACTGTGCTTTTCTGATATATTCTCGCACGATTTTGTTCTACAAGATGTGGAAGAATTAACGGAATAACCACAGAATTAGAGAAACTAACTTATGTTGCCTCCTCCTATCCTCCAACTCAATCTTTTTTTGATTGAATGACCTACTCAACATAAATGACATAAAAAATGATAAATGACAACAAAATACACAATATTGCCAATGTAACCAATTTCAACTGTATAATTTCTTTTGTAAAATTCGTTATAATCAGATCAAGCGGTCATTGAGATACGTAACAATGTTTCCGGATGAATAACAAAATATCCGGAAACCAATATTCTGAAATAGGATCCACCAAGCAATCCAGAAATGAGAATATCGTCACATTTGATTTCTCATAGGCAGGTCATCTCATCCACACCATACACCAACGCTTTGTGTTACTGTGATTGATGCTGGTGATGATGGCTGCTATTTCTTATTTCTCACACTTCAACCAAGCAATGATATATTACACGCAAACTTCCATCCGATCGGAACCAGATAGCGAAACGTTCTGAATCTCTTGATCGAAGATTGGCGCCTCTCTGTGGTTCTCATAAACCTAAAGAAATGGCTTGGTTCACATGGAGCGAAGAATGAAACGTTGGATACTCTCAGAAGTATGGGTAAAGACACGCACCGCTAAATTTTCCCACATCTACTTCTAATTTTACACCGTAATAAGGCGATATTAATTCGTATTATATTCAAATTGCGCCTCTAGGAACGATGCTACTACGAATTATGCTGCGTCTAACCCTGACGACTAGATTCAATTAAAAATGTATTGTAAGGAGTTGGTATGAATGAAGGGTGCAGGAGTTTTCACTTAAAACCGTATGAGTTGTTTCTGAAAGGTTGATGAAGAGTGTTAATTAAATATTTAATGGATTCGGTCCTTCATAGAAATTCATTGTACAGGGTTTTCCTAAATTGGAGGTACAAACAAAATCATAAAAAAAGGTTCTATAATAATGTGCTCGCAAACGCTTTGTTTTCAAGATACGGGGTGGTAAAGATTAATTTTTTCCTCATAGCATCTTCTCTTCACAAGATATTCATTTTAAATTTGAAGTTTTCCTCATGTGACGTGCTAAGTTTGAATGCAAATTTACAGGGTGATATTCTGGGTTCCCGGCCACTCGGGACTCAGAGGGAATGAGGAGGCCAACACACTTGCCAGAAAAGGAGCACAAACTCCTTTCATCGGCCCGGAACCTTTCTGTGATGTAGACAAATGCACCTACAAGAAAGAGTTTCAGGAAAAAGTGGTAACCGAAAGAGAAAAACTCCGGCGGAATCTTCCTGGTCTGGATGACTCCAAAAAGTTTCTTTGAAACTTTGACTCTACAAGATCCAAGAAGTATCTGGATATTAGTAAGAATATGCTACACCTCCTCACTGGATTCCTCGCTGGGCATTGCCGCCTTAGGAAACAACTCATGAGAATGGGTCTAACAGAAAATGACGAGTGCAGATTCTGTGTCAAGGAGGAAGAAACTCCGGATCACCTGGTGACAGAATGCCTCGCCATCGCTAGCCAACGCAAAACCTGCCTTGGACACGAAACTTATAGAAGTGAGGAATTAGCCTCCTTGAAGCCATCCTAGATATTGGAGTTCATCAGAACTCTGGAACTGGAAGGCGAGCTGTAGATTACGTTATGGAGAGAATAGCTCTGATGGGGGGCACAATAGACCATTAGGTCGCAGTGAAACGTAACCTCCCTAATTAAATCTAAATCTACAGGGTGATATTTTTTCTGGAACAGTGCCCGTTTCTTTGCTCCGGAACTTTTCTTTGATGGAGCGCTGGTAGTTTAGAAAAATGTTAAAAGATTCTTATATCCAGTACTACACTTTTTGATTTCTTGTAGTTTTATCGTATCTGCCTCCGATTTCGAGAAAAAAATTTAAATTAGCAAAATAGGCAATAGACAACTTATTGCTAAAAAGTTCACGAACTTTCCATGACAAAGAGTTCCAAAATTTTGTGAAGATGGATGGCAGAATACTGTGTGGTATGAATTAATGAAATTCTCTCTTTTCTGCTAGTTCTTAAGTTCCAAATATTCAATGGTAAAGAAGTCTTTGATGGTAAATAGTAATATTAATTTCCAAAATTAACATAATTTTGTGGAATAGGAATTTGAAGCAAGGATCGAAAGAATATCAGCCAAAAAAGTCCATAATTCTGGCTAGAAAAGATGCTTTGAAATTTATTCATGATCACAAATTTGCATTTACATTCGATGTATTTGCTGTATGCCGACGACAAGAACTTATCAATATATTAGTAACTCAAGTGGAAGATAAAAAGTCAGCTCTTTTGGTAAATGTACCAGAGATAAATACCGATACAAAACCCGTTTGTTCAATTTTTAGAAAAGACGAAATTAATGAGAATGCTCGCAGACATGCCGTCTGAGTATGGTATAATTTTACAGAAAGTTGATAATTAGACAATTTTTGCTACAGGCAATCTAACATCAACGGGATTCTTCAAGAATTGCCAATTTCATAAAGGATTTAAATTATTTGCTTAAGGGTATAATGTACTCAATGATAACATAAGTAGTAAAGCAATTACATCAAACTACCTACATGGAATACATCCCAAAAAAAATTCTATAGACCGTCTACGTTATCTATGCATCTCTTCTCTAAATACTACAAGTACCATGACTGTTCTCACACCAAAACCAATAATTAAAATCCAATTTGATTGAATGAAATAAAATGCAGTCTCCTAAAAACAATGGTTCACTCGATTGTAAGCGAGTACAAATCTAATCTATCATTTCTCAGGTTTCGTTGCAATTCCTGTATCCAAACAATCATTATTACTGGAAATTGCTTTGATCACCATTGAGAGATATTTATCGCACATTGAATTCGGCAGATAATGGGATTGATCATTAGTTACGTGGTGTTATGGGAGCAAAAACTTTCATTTGTAACCTAGATCATAATGATCTCAAGACCAGACATTCAATAGTCTGTATGCATGCTGTAATTTTGAATCATAGTCAAAGATAGTTATATCAGAAGAGGATGAAAATATATTGGTTAGTTAAACTTTTTTGATGTTGATACCCTAGTTTGATAATGACGGATTAGTGCTAAACTAAAACCAAGAATATACGAACAATACGAATACGTACATGACACGGTTAACTAATTCTAGTGAGAACAAATGTACTGATTGGTGAAAAGCAATTTTATTAAATTACTATCTACTACTATACTAACTAAATGACAAAGAAACATCATCTCCCAGAAGGAGCAGTTTAAATTTCAATTTGTTTTTTGGGAAATATAGATAATATAGCAAGGAGTAAATGATTGAATTCGGAGAAAAAAATCGTGAAGGTTTTTTCATGTAAACAATTTCTGTTACTCGAATATTGTAGTAGTTTTTTGCAAGTTTTTTAAATTTTACAACAAATCAGCTCTTCGAGGAGATCCAAAGTCGATGTTCAGTTGTTAAAATGCCTAGATTACGTATACGCGGAATTTATCGCCAGCTAAGTGAATTTGAAAGAGGTCGAATTATTGGTCTACGGAGGACGGGGTTGTCATGTCGTGAAATCGCTGACAAGTCTTGGGTTCGCAAAGCCTTTTCAGAACACAACCATTGACTAACACAACTGCTACAATCTCTGAATTGAGAGATCTGACACAAGTCTAGGATGGTCGTAATGAAAAACACCATTTGGTGATACGTTTTTGGACTTAATCCTGTACTATTTCACTGCAATTGTGTTTACTACTTGAAGTGATATCTTTAATGATATAGTTTGTTGTGTATGCGATAATATTCAGTAAAAGAAAATACTGATAATCAAATATTACATCTAAAAATAACATTCATATCTCTTCAATTTATTTTTATTGTGATCATAATATTGTGAGTTGGATCACGTCTAGAAGACGATTTGGAGATGACCGTTTCTGGTTACTACACCCACATGCAGTAAAGTTTTAGTCATTTGAAAATGGAAGTCCTTTGTTCCTATATGACATAAGTATTTGACGAGCATCGTGAATATATTGGGGTATCAAAAAATTTTATGAGCATCATGAATATATTTTGATACCACACAAATTAAAGAAAGGTACTGGCTTGGCGCCAGGGATTTCATGCATTGGTTGTCTAAGTCTTATACTCCACCTACTGAATTTCAACTTGACTGGATCAACATCTCTTGCTTATAATATACTCTGCAATTTGAAATTTTTCCTCGTTAGTTGGACATTAATAACAAAAAGGGAAACAGTGAAAAGGACATCCAAAAAAACCCTGCCAATGAATGTGTCAATATGCCACCTTGTTCTTCACTTCTAAAAAATCAGCTGTCCAAGTCTTATTTCCGGAGAAGTTCTGATTTGCACATGCATACTATTTAAAAAGACTAAATTCTGTTGAAACCTTTTTTTTTTATTTATAAAAAATTTCATGAAAACCTGACTAGTAGAATGCGAAATATTCAGATCTCAGCTATAATCATGGAACCACTAACTGCTTGAAGCAAATATTATCACTAATTTCCATCAAGATCTTTCCAATAGAACGCGAGATATGAAAATTCCGAGAATTTCAACTTTAGATAGTCGTAGTAGTAGATAGTTGAGCCGTAGATAGTCCCATAGGACTATATGAAATTCTCGTATATGGTCCTATGGGACTATCTACGGCTCAAACCAGACCATACCATATTCCTGTGAAATAGCATAAATAGAGTAGAAGTGAAGAATGCTACAATACAAGGGTGTATGGACCCACAGATACGAAATCATAGTTATTCAGGATAGTTTGAAATGCATACCTTTTGCGAATTTTCACTACTCTCTGCAACATTGCTAGATTTCCAGCCACCAATGCGTTTTATAATGCACCTGTTTGGTACAGCAAAGATGTTGATTAGCGCCGAAAGTAGTGATGAAACGAGTAATCTCAATCATGCATTTTATTCCTATTCTGTATTTAAATTCAGTTTTTGCATCTACTATAGATTTCGGACAATTTCTCTTTTTAACCTCTTCTGAATGTGAATATTGTCTTCAGAATTCGCTTTGAATTTTGTAAAAAAAAACCCAGCTTCCTTCACAGAAATAGATTTTTCACGGGACTAGTCCATAAATAAATATTATTTTCTTACTGAGTACCTATATGCCAACTTTGTCTTCATTGAGAAAAAGTTAATACAAAGACATTCCGGTCGAATTTTACAAATTTGCAGTTTCTTGAGTCTTTAGGCTCAACAAAAATCTGTTTCCCCTTAATTTCCTAACGAGGCACCAATTAAGAATATAACTGATATGTATCCTTACTACTTCATTATCCTTTTCAGTCGTAATTGAAATAATACTCATGAACACCAGGCATGGTGAATGTTTATTTCACGCTAACCACAACAGATGTCTTACATGGATGGGTAAAGTGTGCTCAACGTATTTTAATTCTACGTATACACTTGGATTACTTGGAATTATTACAGGAACATAAATAAAAGATTTGAGGTATTGATGAATGAGATTTTTTTCGAACCATTTATAGTTAATTCAATTCAATGACATATGGTTTGTACTATTTGACATGATTTTCGGTTAGCACTATAAAAATTCTTTTTACTTATACCTAAGTACGTGAACAAGTACCTAATAAACATAATATTGTCAGGTTAGAGTTATTCTCTTGGCGGGAGATCTATTTCAAAATCACTTAGGAAATACCTTCGAGTAATAAACATAGATAGAGGGTGCATGTGCATATGTCATTTTCAGTAAGCAAATTTTGTCTCCAACATGAACTTTAAAGTTCGACATGAAGCGCGCGGAAATGAAAACATTTCAGTGGTACGATATTTCCCTCAATTCGCGAGTTTCTCCACAAATAATGCACTTCTTATGTCCCATTCTTATGTGAATCAACGTTTCCTATTGACTCAAAATATATTGAAATAAATATCTAAATATATCAAAAATTCAGAAAACAAACTTCAAGCGCGCCAAACGACGTGAAACAACCGATGACACTAGAAGAGCAAAAGTTGCTAAACCTTAGATTTCAGCAGGTATATACAGAAAATAATAAATATTCTGCTTATTATAAATTCGACAATTAGGAAGATATCAGATTCCAAATATTCAAATTTGCATATTCAATTAAGAATCACTCAAATAAATATATTTCATTCAATATGTTATACACTGTGTCCGTAAAGTATGGAACAAATTCATTTTTAGCTAAACAGACCATTTTAAGAAATAATCCTGAAACACGTGGATTTTTTATTTTAATTTACCGTATTTTAAAATAATAATCTAATATACAGGGTGAATTACTTTCGAGTAATGACGTCACGGTCATATTTTTAAATGGAACACCCCCATTTTGTCTCAATTTTCCGATTACTCTAGCTGAGCTGATTCCAAAAATGTATCACATGTTGATTCCAATTGGTACAGGGTGGACAAAAATACAATAGTTTTGTGTTTGCTCATAAAGTTACGCGTAACATTTTTTATTAGTTAAATTAACAATATTATCAAAAATACTTATTGTCTAGCGGCAATTGGTTTGAATGTAAAACCCTGTAGTTTGTTACATTTTTAGATTAATAAAAATGTATAAAAATAAGAAATGATTTCTTTCATATTCTGTCTGCTAGACCACAAGTACCAAACATGTTTGGAACCAGCTCATTTTTATTAATCTAAAAATGTAACGACTACAGGGTGTTACATTCAAACCAATTGCCGTTAGACAATAAGTACTTTTGATAATATTGTTAATTTAGTTTTTTAACTAATAAAGAATGTTACACGTCATTTTGAGAGCACAAACAAAACTATTGTATTTTTGTCCACCCTGTACCAATTGGAATCAACATGTGATAAATTTTTGAATCAGCTCAGCTAGAGTAATCGGAAAATTGAGACAAAATGGGGTGTTCCATTTAAAAAAAATGACGGTGACGTCATTACTCAAAAGTAATTCACCCTGTATAATATATTATTATTTTAAAATACGGTAAATTGAAATAAAAAATCGACTTGTTTCAGGATCATTTCTTAAAATGGTCTGTTTAGCTAAAAATGAATTTGTTCCTTAATTTAGGGACACAGTGTATACTGAAATACATGAACAAGTAATGAACATAATATTGTGAGGTTAGAGTTATTCTCTTGGTGGAAGATCTATTTCAAAATCCCTTTGGAAATGCCTCAGGGTAATAAACATATAGATAGAGGGAACATATGTCATTTTCAGTAAGCAAATTTTGTCCCCAACATGAACTACTAAATTCGACATGAAGCGCGCGGAAATGAAAACATATCAGTGATTCGATATTTCACTCAATTCGCGAGTTTCTCCACAAAGAATGCAATTCATATGTCCAATAGTGAATCAACGTTTCATATTAATAATAATAGTAATTTATTCAGATGTTAACTATTAACATAATGAATAATAAAGCCCATCAAATATTACATGGTGTGTCAGTAAATATATATACACATACATAAAAGGTATGAAGACATATGGACAATTTAACTTAAACAATTCAGACGAACATTATAAGTGAGCAAATTTGAATTTCCAGAATTTTTCCATGCTATAATAAGCTTTTTTTATCAGGAAGCTTTTCAGTATCTTCTTAAGTTCCTCTTTCTTTATTATGTTCAATCGTTCTGGTATACAGTTGTAAACCAATATTGACTCAAAATATATTGAAATAAATACCTAAATATATCAGAAATTCATAAAACAAACTTCAAGCGCGCCAAACGACGTGAAACAACCGATGCCACTAGGAGAGCAAAAGTTGCCAAACTTTGAATTTCTTTGGGTACCTAGTTCCAGAAAATAATAAATATTTTGCTTATAATAAAATCGACAATTAGGAAAAATATCGGATTCAAATTTGATATTCAATTGAGATTCGCTCAAATAAATATATTTCATTCAATATGTTATACATTCATAACGATATAGTAAAATTGTGGATTTGAAAATACATCACAATCCGACAACGTAATCTAACCATGTTGGGGACATGTAAAAATTGCGTATACTTTCTTTATCTATGTTCATTACTCTATTAATTTAACATTTTCAAATTCAAATTGCATCGAGCAGTACCATCAAAACTACCCAAAAACAATATTAAAATCGAATCTTCCTGTCTGCCTCTTCCTTCGCCACCATGTTGAATTTTAAAGGCCCCAGAGCCCGCTATTTGGTCGACACCAAGACACTAGCCCCGCTCGTGAGGTGCGACCCCCTTGTCCCCCCTAAGAAGGGGCCTCGCTCCGTTACACCTGTGCAGGTACAGTGAGCTCGCTCGACCGGCTTTTGTGGTCGTATCTCGAAACCTCTGTCTGTATTTTGTTCACGAACCTGTCCCTGAAAGTGATGTTTACTTGGTTTACCATGTAGAAATTGGCGGTTTTTCCGGGAAATATCTATGGGAAATCGTTTTTGACGACGGATTTGGAAAGATGACGAAAGGAAAGGCCTCTAGAGCCAGGGCTCTGTTTCAGATATCAAAAGTAAGTCCAGATTTGTTTACGTTTATTTGCATATTGCCTTGGTCGACTGTTTTGTGGTGGCCATGTTGACTTAAGACCTGTGTGTTCCTTTGAGGGATACTGGAGGTAAACAAAACAGTTGAAACAAAATCTTTTCAGATGTGTAGATTTTGTTTCAACTTTGTCGATAATTTGGTTGTTGACAATTCACATTTGAAAATCGAACATACCTGCCAAATGGTCAAGGTCCACTTTGAATTTTCTATGTTTAGCTTAATATACAATTACAATGATACCTTCATACACTGCACTTGTAAAAAACTATAATATTATGTACCTACAAAGCGATACAAGTGCATATAACTGCAATTCACGAGATAATCTATGTCCAGTTCAGAACTTTTTGATTGTTTTCAATATTTCGACTTGTTCTATGATTTTTAGTCATGAATTGTATAAAATTGTTACCTACGAAGAGACTAATGATTGCCCTTGAATTTACTTATATATATCATTATAAATGTAGGGTATCATTAAGTATATGGTCATTTCTTTTCGTGGTTTTACTAGTCTTTGTCACATTATTTCCTAGTTTTAAGTACAAAACACTGCAAATTTTAGATTATGGTTTATTATTTCCATATCCAATGCAAATTCCCTGCGAAAAATAACAATGTCAACATTTTTAATCAATATCCAAACCCGGGATTCGAACCCAGAGTCATTAGTTCCGAAATCCGAATAAAAATTTCAATAATTCACATCTCGTAAACTGTAAGTGCTAGGATATTGCTGTAAAAAATATTGTACCAAGTATCATTGTAGCAATTTATCCTTTCAATTTCATGATTATGTAATGTTAATTTTCTGAGAAATGCATTTTTGTTAAATATGATTCCATGATTTATTGGATTTTTTGAAAATTCATGGATCGAACTGGGGTTGGGGGTATCAATGAAGTATAGCAATTAATTTTTGTGCCAAATTTCATGCCAATAATTCTCTTAGTTTCCGAAAATGCTCTGGACGGTGGACAGATGGATTCTTTTCAATTCACTTTCACACTGTGAAATTATCATTGAAAATAATAAACCAAAAGCATTGAGTGTCACCATTTGAATGGTTTTCGTAGGTACTGTTCCAAAATTTTTCTTCAAGTAGTAATATCTTATGGAAAAATTGGCACACATGCTCTCCATACTTTTTCACAGAATCCCTTCTTGTTCTTGCATTGAACTCAAGTTCGACGTTGTCATGCGCGGCAAGTAATACATATAGTCGTTTCCTATAAATTTAATTTAATAAATGTGAAGAAGATTGAATTTTTCGGCTATTCCTACAGAAAATCAACAAGCACAAACAACAAATCTGTATTAGCAAATTGCTCAATCATGGAAAATCTATATGAGAACCGAAAATAGGTTATTTCCATGTATACCAGGAATCAATCAACAATTTTTTAGCGATTCAAGTTCAAAATTAAAACAACAAAATAAGGATCTATTATTTCAGGCATATCACGAGGAAAAATATTTACGTTAATATAATTTTCGGTATCAAATTTACTATCATCATCAATTACATAACAATATACACTGCAGTTTTTGTTCTAGCTTATAGAGCAAAAATTAGAAACTACCATGTTAACAACAATGTGTAGAAATGCTCAGAGACAGCTGAATGGCACAAGTGTAATTCAATCTATAACTACCATTCAAAGTGGTATGAGATATGATATGCTCATTATTATTTTTGTGTATTATACGTTTCAGTTACTGCTATTGGAATTGGAAACTGAATATCATATATCGTGATATGTATAAGGGATATTTCGAAATTAAGAGATAATCGGATCATTCACTTTTCTAATTCCGTGAGTTATCGGATCTTTCATTCCGGTGAAAGTGAATATCATAACTTCTGCTTTTCCATCCTTGAGAATGTAAGATAGTGAAAATTCAAACTTTTCTTTTCTTTCTGTTATTCGAATTATTTTCGATTTATTCTCAATAATTCTTAGCTTTCGCAAATCATCTTTCCGAGAATAGATGAGAAATATAAAATTTACAATAAATAATACAATACAATACAAGACATTGAACACAATTGAATTGACTCAATGTGATTGTTCTTGATATTTATGACGGAGAACAGTATGATGTTTTATGTGTTCATGAAACTTTCTATTTATGATGCTGTTACCATTGTCGTTGAACGATATTATTGCTTGATCCATCTTTAAAACATGAATCACATTATGCGTTTTACGCAATCAAATTCATTGTCATCATCTGTGCTTATATAAAGATTTGACTTATGTTATGGTAGGGGGAGGCATTCATTCAATTTTTAAGTCCTTTTATTTCGTCCAGATGTCCTTAATTTTGTATATTGTACCTTTATTTTGTAGTAATTTGATACAATATTCTTAAATATTTCCATAATTATATTCGACACCATCATCAGCAATATCAATGAATTTCAACAAAAGGTAACACTTGCATGCAAAATAAATGTGTTTTTAATATAATAACAGTTTGTTCCACCATCGATATTTTTGTAACTTACAATCAGTTTCCTGTGTCAGCGGAAATTACTCATTTACTAGCAATATTTACTCCCTCAAACAGAAAACGACAGGAAAGAATTTAACCTTTTATCCGCTTTAAGGCAACTGTTATTCATATAAATATTATCTAGGAAACTCATATTTATATCTTAACCAGTGAGTAATTGAATAAATCAGAAAGGTAATTGTTTCGATTTAAAAAAAAATCAATTTTTCATAATGACTTGAAAAATGCGAATTAACTAAACAACTGGGAGGATTAGACAATTAAAATTAAACAGAAGTGATTAATTAATGTTGATTTATTCGAGTTTCCTATTTGGTATGCATCATCTAGATTTAAATGCATATGGCTAATTGCAGGAGGAGGAATAATATGTGTACGCAGAACATTATAATTATAAAAAGATGATTGAGCAATAAGAAATATTGGCGCATCGTTTGATCCTCCTCAAATAGAAAAATTATTGATTAATTGATTTGAAAAAAAAAATTGAATTATTCATTCCATAAAATTTTCAAAGATGCTTCATCTTATGTAAGATGAATCTGATATTCAAGCAATTGAATGCACCCTTACGGAGGCTGAGTAATAAGTTTAAAGTAATTTCATCATATATAACTCTCGTGACACTTCATCAAATTTCTCTATACAATACCATCATGTGAACCGTGAATTTTCAAATTTAGAATTCGCATGTGGAAAATATATTGTTAATTAAGACGCAAGCTTTAAGAAGAAAGTGCATTAATTGTTTTTTGTATGTGATAATCTTCCCAGCAATTTCTCCTATTAACATTTAACATTAATTGAGTGTCACGGAAGAGTGTTTTTGATGAAACGGAATTAGATGTAGGTAATTGAATCATTTCAAGTCTCGTCGAGAGTACTTACTGAACAATTTTGTGCATCAGGTTTTACAGGAAATCATTCATAATATCGATAAATCATTAGAGGCATGAGTTTATTTCAGTATATCACTCAATTCGTGCTGATTGCCGTTTCTAAGGTTGATTTATTTTTCTGTATTTGTTTTAAGTTTTGAGTATATTTTCTGTAGAAAATTCAATGTTGGTATTGTAGAAATAAATCTCTATATATACAGGATGTTCGTAAACTGGAGGTAAAAACGAAAATGAGAGATCTCTCGGATAATTTTTTGATAAAAAAGTCCTATACATATGTGCTCGCAAACGCTTTGCTTTCGAGATACAGGGTGTTAAAGTTTGATTTTTTTAAAGTCTTTTCCTTATAGTATTTGCACTTCACAAGAGAATTAAACTGAAATTTAATATAGACATTCCAATTTAGAGTTTATATCACTTTCGATTGCAAATTTACAAGCTTATGTCTTTTTGAACAGTCGCTTTTCGTTTTTCTCTTTTTCTTCTCCTGAATATTTTTTTTAGTGGACCACTGGTAGTGAAAACGAACATTGATCTAGTACTAATCTTATTATCCAAGGAAACTCTCCTTTTCCTCGACCAGACGCAATCATGGAGTATAATTTGACACTTCGAAGGATGTATTTTGGGTTGCCTGACAGAACGTGAATGAATGAAACAGTAATGAAACCTACACATAATATATTTAATATTCTTATTTATCGAATCTAGGATCATCAAAAATACAAATACATCAATTCTGAATTCTATAAAAATATTTTGGGTGTGATTTTAATGAAAATAACCGAATAATAATAAATAAATAATTAAAATAAAGTTATCAATTATCATGATGCTAGGAGTCGAAGTTCACCGTAAAGTGTATCACACTAGGTTCTGATGCCAATTCGACCGAAAATATGATTCACCCCTGATGATTTAATGGTTGGTGCATCTGCTACGAAGGGGGGGTTGTTACACCTGCATGATCAACGGAAATTTTTATTGGGATGTAACAGAGGGATGAATTATTCAGCGTTTCAGTTTACAATCGGATCAGGCGGAAGTGAATAGTTCAACTGTTTTAAAACAAGTGACTGTCTGACTCATCCTAGCGGTAGTCTTCATAACTAGGTGTTTCCTGAGAAAGGTTCGTTTTTTAATTGATTTTTTTTTATTTAGTGGAATTTCTTGTTTGTTCGAATTCTGGTAACAGTTAAACAGCATAGGAATACGCGTTTACCCTATTTTTTCATATATTTCATTCGCACTGTGCCAGATACGATAGGTATTCGGATATAGTGCCTTGAGACCTTGAAATATGTATATCTACGCATGTTACTTGGAAGATTTTATGACTAAATACTAAAATTTTTATTGAAAATTTTTACCTAATTACGGGCCTTACATATATATTATCATTACTTCTGGAAAGAAAGCAATCTTGAAATATGTATAAACAAATATACAAAAAAATATAAACAAAAAGAAGAGTAAAGACATTTTCTACATAACATCAAAGAATCATCTGGTTACACTCAAAACATTAATTAAATAACGGTTTTTTTATCGTTGAATATAATATCAAACTTTTGAACTCTACTCATTTGGTTTGAAAATTTGAAAGCTTACTCTACATCTTGAATTTCAAGAACATAGTTATGTTATGATTATGCTCTCGTTCTTTTTAATTATAATCAATGAATAAACACATCGAAACAGGTGCCTTTTTTGAGGTAAATATCTGTTATAATTCTTGTTGGAATTTTACATTATACATTCATCTTTTTGAGAAAAGCGAGAAAAGTCTATTTTAATTTGAAGGGAGACATCTTGTGAGGCAAATTTCACCCCTCGAGTTGGATGGCAACTTTTCAAGATCTTGAATGGCAATAGAGTTGGAATAACAAAAAATTTATAATTCTTTTTACGACTATGCAAAAAATATATATGTTTGGCATCGTTCTATGTAAAAAAGAGAAGATCTGGTTTTTGAAATAATATTAATTTGCCCAAGTTGGCTACCGTTCATTTCTTAACTGGACTAGTGTCTCTGTGCAACATTTTATTTTAGATTCTGTTACATTTCAGCTATTATTTCATTACAAGCTCTATTCTCTGGCGAAGATCTATAAAAGAAGCTGGTACTTTCTTAGAAAGGTCCTATATGACCAAAAACCACCGATTTTGATACCTCTATAACTTTTTTTTTGTGGGGTCCATTTGAAGAGAGAATAACTACTTCTCTGAAAGATCTTCGCCAAAGAAAAATGTTAGCATTGTTAGCACCCTATACATGGATTTCGAACTCATATGTAATACATTTATTCTGGTATGTATAAAAATGTTATTTTTTTGATATTATCTAGTTGTTGTAGGGTGCAAAGTAATTTAAATAATAATAACCTACCATTCTTCATTAACAGCGTTGTAAAACCCCCAAAAAGATGAATATTGTATCAATTATTGATTTTACACTTGATGTAAAAGGGGTGATAGTTAGTCAAGGTAACGATAATGCCTATTTGTTTGATCAATGAATAGATTCGTTTATCATACATACCCCACCTGTCGAGGTGACTGGGATTGAGCAGATTGGCCAGTTAATATCGATATCTTGATTGAAAACTTTAGTCTGCCATATGCTGACACGTGCTATTTTGTTTGCAGGTGCTGTGGCATCTGGATATCTTCAGACGGAGTTTTAGGGACCTGATGGGCCATGCCTGTATGGCAGATTCTTGCATTTTTTGTGCCTTAAAGGTGAGTTTAACTTTTTTCCTTATTAAATAATCATTGTTAATCCCTTCCTGTTCGGGACTACTATCAATTTGTTCATATTAGGGACCAGCCCTACAAGATACAGTGGGTAAATGTCAATGCCTGTAAGGATTTGGGATTGCACTGTTCTTATTTGGGGAAAACAACAATTCATCATGTTTTATACTTTATTTTGCGAATCATAATGTTCATGAGTAAATTTGAAAAAAATTTAATATTTTGCACTATATCTGTGATGATCCTTTAATTAATTATTTATTAAAAAAAGCATGAAGGTTCAGTTGAAGTCCATAAATCAAATACTGAAATAATCAGAAAAATATTTATACCAACCGATAAAAAAGAATATAGGATTTTTAATCCTATATTTTAATTCAAATTAACGTGTCTCAGCAGCTAGGCCATTGATTCAAGGTACAATGTACTTATCCTCTAGGCATAACAAATTACACAGTTCATAAAATATTCTCACAAAAGAATTTAGAAGACATCAAAGTCGCGAAAAATATTCACGATGTATTTCGTGAAATTCGAATCAAAAATTGTATCTGTCCGCTGTCCACAGCTATCCAAATGGGATTTAGCATGAATGATTGCCTCAAGTACTCAAAATTAAGCCGACAAATTTCGAAGGGTGAAAACAAAATAAAATCAATACTAGTCTTTTCACCTGAAATTATGCAAAAAAAATGGCATTAAAAAAGATAGGAAAATAGCTGAAATCGATCATGAAACAAAATAAATATGCTAACTTGTTAACAATTCAGATGAATAATGAAATTTCTCTCTGAAATTATCAACCATGAATATAGGTATCTTTCAACAATTGGCAAATATCCATTCAAAACCTTTATAGCTGTCTGACGAACTATTGAAGATATCTTAATCCTACTCAAAGTCAACTCATGCAATAATAACCTTCAAAATTCGCAATTTCGCATTGACCAATAGCCAATAGCTTCTATTGGAACTATAGAATGAAATCGAACTATTATGTCTAGAACCCTTTGTTCAATACGTCGTAAATCAATAGCTGTGAGTTTTATGACACAACACCGATTCCATCGAGGTTAAATTTCCCGCCGTTGTATCACAGAATGGCGCCTGTGCTGACATCTAGCGAAGAGATCGTAAAACTTTTTATGGTTGACGTCGTTGGTTACACTTTTTAGTCCGTAATTTCCTCGTTCTCCGACTCTCTTTGTTCCTAGTCTTCAGTTCCAGCCTCTCGAAGCCTGTAGCTATGTTCTTCGTGCTGTGCCCCTTATGACCAGTTGACCTCGTTCGTGATTGGTTGAAGAAAGTTACCTAAGAGCATACAAACAATTCTTTGACGTTGAGTCGCTCAGGTATTTTCTAAGCGTGTCAAGCGCTTTTGATTAAGACGACTCAGCTGGTCTAGTGATTTAAAGGTCCACTATCTAGCCACCAAGATTAGAATATAAATTTATCTTATATTGCATGTAAAATGGGTATTACAACTTTGAACAGTAAACATCGCGCTTTATTTGCATAAGGTGTGACTGAATTTTGAATTCGTAAATATTTCTTGGAATCAGCTTTGCCAATAAGGCGACGGCGTACATCATAATGAAGAAGTTGAAGTTCAAGTTTGGAATTCTCAATTACATGAGCTAGCTAAGCCTACCAGATGGTAATTGAAGTTCATACAGACGATTGTTGTGAAATACATATAAATCAATGCAACAGTAACATCAGAGAAAGAAAACAATTCAATTTATGAAGAACATTTTTTTTTGTTTTTGTTATACAAAAAAGGTAGATGATATGAATTGAACATCTCACAGTACTGTGAATTGAGTTATGTCGTTAAATTCTTGAGAACATTAAACATTAGTCATGATAGTACGTAGTACGTACAGTACTATATTTTCTCTTGTTTTGAAGTCAATATCATATATTTCCTGTTGATTTTCGATTCCATTCAATAAAAAAAAAACTTTTCAGGTTCACCATTACCACCCAGTATCAAATAAAATTAATTTTTTCGGCAACCGTCCGGGAAGTGCTCACTTCCCGGACGCTTTTTCTCTGAGAAAGTAGCATTTCCCGGCCTAGTCCGGAAAGTACGTACTTTCCGGACTAGGCCGGAAAAGAATCATAGAATCCATAGCAACCGAGATAACGGCTGACAGTTCATATGAAATTAGTTGTCAAAAATTTGCATGTTTTTTATCGCAATCGCAATAAAATATGGAAAGCAGCAGCGATAGTGTAATTTTACATGGTTGCCGAAAAAATATTGTACGCAACACGCCCGAAAATGGTTTTTTTGGACTCACAGACTTCCAGGACGAGCGTAAGCGTCCTGTCTATTCGTCCAAAAAAACCCTATTTTCCGGACTTGTTACGTAAATTACTATTATTTTCACCACGATATAGTCGAACATTACATTTCTCCATTTTAGAAATTAGTATTGACAGTCAAGTTCCTTGATGGTTTGAATAACTCGGTTATCTTATAAATCATGAGTAGCTTCAGTTTTTCTTGTCAGCATAACAATACAGATCTTCATATGAATTCATTCAAATTATTATATTCATAACAATGCATTTCTCAATTAATCTTCAATATCGAAAGATACTCTAAGATGTATCTACACTTGACGAAGGAATGTTAAAGATGCTGACTAGCATGCAACCTTGCCATTTGAAAGTCTCGTTTATATTCTCAGTACAGGTATTAATAAAGAAATATTTCATTGCGTTCTACCTATATTGCAAGAATAAATTACAATAAAATTTACTGTTCTTTCAAGAGAAATATCGTATTACACACTTTTTAGTTTTGTACATAAATATTCCATTATTGGTGAGAAATTACGAAGTGTGTGCACTGAATTTCTCAGCTTCAATTTCTACGCCACTGTACAAATTACTTGTGCTCATCTGCAATACATATTTCAGAGTCTGTCCCAAGATTTTTATCAGCTTAGACGTGACTTTGGATCAGATTAGAAAATGCACTCTGATGAGTCCATCAAACGAAAGGCTGACTATTTTTAAGTATTATTTACTTAGGCTTCTACTACATGATGATTTTGTCTTATTATTTCTAATAATAATATGTCCATTTTATCCAAAGGTTTCATAAAAATCAGTCTACCGACAATTTTTTTCAAATGTTGAGAATTGTATGAAACAACATTGAAAAAAATCAGTTTTATTCTGCTCTCAGGAAAAGAGCTATTTTCTGATAAGAATTTTCTATTATTTTTTTTTAAATTTAGGTATTATTATTTATAATAATACTTCCGAGATAGAAAGTTTAACCCCTCCTGAAATTTTTGCTAATGATGAAAATGAAAAGATATATTGCCTTTATTGTACTAAGTGATGAATCTGCACTTTCATAAGGGATTATCGAATTATTAACATAATTATGTATAGCGAATATTATTCACAATTGGGTGCGTCAGGAAATTACTTAACTGTATGACATTCTGATGATATAAACTATTTACCAAACTAATTTTAACCGGAATAATCATTTTGAGTGTTTTTAATTTTTAAAGATTAATTGGTATTTCAGGTGAATCTGATAGCTATTAAATCGATCAACCATATCTCTCATGCGTTGAATTTCATCATTAATGCTCAAATTTGTTATTACGCATTCCTTGTCAAAATGATAAATAGGTATACTTCTTAACTCCAAATAAATGGTTTCAAAACTTTACGAACATTTGTCTGTCAACTCGTTCCAGGTGCCATTAGCTTCAAAATTTAATTTCATGAATTCGAACTATCCCAAGCGTTTCTTATTAGTCAGTTTCAACCATACGGTGCCACTTCAGGCTTTAAGTGGTCTGTTTCATGTTGACGTTAATGGACTGAACTGATTCTCCTTCGTGCTCGAACCTTATGATTAATAAGTTTGGAATTGGATTTCTCGCACATTTTGTGACCTATGATAACTCGATGCAATTCTACGAATTCTTTGAAAATTAATTAAATTAATTCATGAAAATATTAAGCAACTTAATTTACCCCTTATAGTTTGAGAATTATATGAAAATGTGAATTTTTTAAAATTCTTAATCAAAATTTCCAGATTTTTGAATTAATTTCGACTTTCATTTCTTTTTATTTGAACTAAATAACCAAACTGTTTAAAATTTGCTGCATTTTCAAATGGTGAACATATATTGATGCTAATCTTCCTTTCTTTGTGAATTTTTAAATTGGTATTTATCATTGCATTCAAAATTCTTACACTCTCTGATTGTTTTTTTCGGGAACAATAAATTATCTTCCAAATTATTCTACAGTACGACAAAAAGCGAGTCGATTAACTGAATTAAATTTCTATCATTGTTAACAAATGAGCACTGATTTTGATAAAACAATTAAACATTTTTAAATGTTTTTGAATTGTATATCTTTTTATGACCAAATGGTATATACCTTTCTGAACACAAATAATAAAAAATAACACACAGTATTGCCATTATAACAATTTCTAATTGTATCATTCTTATTGGAAAACCGTCGTATTCCTAATTTATCATCAGGATAATATTAAACGTACCTATATACCTACTAGATTTTATATAACATTAAGGAATATTTCTGAAAATATCATATGTGAGATGTAATGGTCAATGAGGAAATCTTTGTAAGTATTGTTTTAAATTTTTATAATATTTGTAGTTCAAGCTCAAATTATTCCGTTGATTCATTTTCTCAATATGACAATTCCTAAATAATAATTGAGGATAACTGTAATACCTATATACATTAGTTAACAACATATTCACCCTGGTGTTCTTCAATTTGTTTTTTACATATTTTCACAATGCGATACCATTTCAAATCATGATCGCAATGACCTCTTCAATTTGTAGTGAAATTGATCAATCAAATAACTGAACGTCTTGTTTATGTGTTCATTCTTCAATATTTCAAACACCTCAAAACACTTTAGGTGAATATAAAAAATAACACGTAATTCGAAAACATCTACAAGTATTTTATTTCCGTGACAGGTCATGTATATTAATAAACGCGCTGAAAATATTCATTATTAATTCCTACGATATGATACGATAGGTATATTGTCAGGAAAACAACTCAACCAAATCGATATCACACCCATTTTAGTCGTGTTTCAGAGAAAATCGACCATTAATATCGCTCTGTCTCTAAATGCTTCCTTTTTCTATGCGAATTGAACACGTCTGTTTTCTTTTCAAGATTAGAAGATGCCAATGAGTAATATTTAGCTGGCGCCTAAGTCATCCCACACATCCACCCAATATCTCCATGTCAGATCGATGTTATGAAATAAATTTTGAAGTGTTATATAAATGTTTATCCATAAAACATTTAAAAATTAATAACACGTGTTTTCTGTAAGGAATATCCAGTTTCCTTTTCTAGAGACGGTAAAAGCTTTGCTAAATTTCATGCAAAAAAGAATATCTAAATTTTGTTCATTTCTACATGTCATGTAACTCTTCTCAGTTCCTGTGAGGAAATGTGCAATATATCCTGTTTGAAAATAATAAATTTTGTCGAAACACAATTCATCTACGTCCAAATACTGTTAACAACAGTATGTGAGTAGTAAGAATCTATTGTTAACGCCAAACTCCCACGTTACACAGGTGAGGATATATTCCCAATTCTATAGGGTCATTCGCAATTTTGAATGTTCAGGTAGGCGATAGGTTTTCCCACGTATATATTCTGAAATTTTGCTGCTGTGAATTTTGTTAATTGTAGGAAATGTTATAACGTGTACAGAGATCAATGTTCTACTTGAAACGTTTCTTATAGAATGAACCTGCGGGTGAAATTGTCTTTTTTTGGTTTATTATTTTGAATAAGAAATCTCTGGAATAGATCGAGGAAAAATAAATTTCAACCCCCTTGAAATTTATACAGTTAACGTTTTGGAATGTATAGTTTCCATTAAGATTGTTATATATTTTCCAATAGGAATGTTCAATTCAAAATGGTTATACTGGCAACGCTGAGTATTATTTTTGACATTTGTCATTTGTACTCAGTATATTATTCCATGGAGAGATACACGCTTCAACAACATTTAGAAATTGTTTCATCAAAATCAGAGGTCTTTTGTGATTACTGAGGGATATTTAAGTCTCAGTTTTATTATTATTATTCAGAAATGAGTACCAATTTTGATAAAATAATTCAACAATTTTTGAACGTTGTTAATCTTTCCAAGTTTTTCGTCTAAATGATTACAAATGGCATGGAAAATGTCAAAAAATAATACATATCATTACCGTTATAACCATTTTAAATTGTATCATTCCTACTGAAATACCTCCTATAACGAATAATATTTAAAATTTAGAACAATGAAAAAAAAAATAAAATATATTTTTCGTCGATAAATGATTTTATTGATCAAATTCATTGATTTTGGCATTTTAAATTTGATATTCGAGGAAAAATTAATTAATAGTTTACGTTTTGGAATGTTTAAAATCCAAAGCTCTTCTGGTCAACTATATTTGCTAAATAAATCGAATATCATTTTAGCTCGAAAATACGATCCAAAAATTTTAAAAGCAAAAAATCAAAAGCCAAAATGGGACTACTTCAAATCTGACACCCTCTTCTATATAGATACCTTTAATCAAAAAGTTGGCTACCTTCCTTATTATGAATGATGCGAACGAATATGTCAATTGAGTTTTTGTTTGCACGAATCTTTTTTCTTCATTACTTATTCTCTAATAATGTTTATTCAACACTTATTTGATTAAGCTTTTATCATGCATATCCCCTATTCAATTAGTTTTCCATTGAGTTCAGTCTCTAATGTTCTTGAGACGACCACTCCCTCATATGAATAATCTCATTGTGAAAAATTAGATCTCATTGTTCTTTGTGAACTAGAGACCTCTCGATTCTCGAATGCGAGCGATTTGCTTATAAACCAGTTAGCTAGCTGGAAAAATCATCTGGGTAACGTAAAAGGCAAGACGTTATGTCAACTAGCTCGACATATTGCATTGAAACGTAAAGGCGGTATATATCGTCTTTTAACTTGTTTACTTTTAGTTGCAAGCAACAAGTTCTCGAGTTCCTTAGTCTAAAGCCCTTTAACTCTGTCTACGATTACTGTCTTCGACCTAATATACTTTTCAAAGGCAACTTATTACCTACCGTAATATGAGCTTTACTATTTGGTGGAAAGAATATCGAATTTCATTTTAATTTGAGAAGAAAAAAGAAGAGGAAATAAGGACACTTTGATTCAGAAAAGTTATACAAGAGCATTGCAAATATTACCTTTTCCAGAATCATAAAATTATTCAGGATTCAGTATTCAGCCATCATATGTTCATCGAAAGATATATTATATGTAATACGTGAAAAAAAAGATTTTGTTGTAAGATTCATAATTCATCCTTTGATCATAACTTTTCAATAGTTAATAGATTGAAATATTTTGTGATTTATAAATATATTCCTATTCAGACCTGAGCTATTCTATTTGGGGAAAGGAATTTTTAATTTAATTTCAATTTGAAAAATAAAAAGAAAATAAAATAAGAACAATTCAATTCAGAAAAGTTATACGAGAGCATTACAAATCTTACTCGATGATGGTATCTAAACTAATATTAAAAAATATAAAAATCAATGTAATTTGGGATTGTTTATTTCTATTTCCGAATATTTTTTTGTTTCAAATAATAATTCTGGAACTATAAAATTAAGTCTAGGTGCTGAAAGTACTTTGTTTGATTATATCTCTCCAATTTTATAGTGTGTAATGGTGTAATGGGAGATTCCTTGGATAATTTTAAGAAAAAAAAGTTCTATAACCATGAGCCCGCAAACGCTTTCTTTTCGTTATACAGGGTGTTTCTTGTAGTCCAACTTTTTGTGATGAGTTCATCCAATTTATCCAATATTTATTGATCTCCGTTACATATTGGATATATAAGTACCAAAACTTATAATTAATTTATTCATCACAGCTCACTCACTGGATCTTGTGCAGTATTAGTATTAGACCATAGTTCCTTATTAGATTTTTCTCCACTACCAGTGGTCTACCAAAAAAAGGTCTGGAGAGAAGAAGTGGATACTATTTCAGAAAAAATATCACCCCGTAGATTTGCATTAGAAATTAGCATATCACATGATGCAAACTTCAAATTGGAATTTCTATGCCAAATTCAAGTTGAATATCTTGTGAAGGGTAGGCGTTATGAGAAAAAAATTGAAAAAATCGAACTCTGACATCTTGTTTAAAGGACTTTTTTCTTGAAATAATCAGAGGATTCTGCCAATTTTGTTTTTATCTCTTATTTAAGAATAACCTGTATACAGGGTGTTCTGATTTGTTTCCGTCAAACTGAAATGGGTGATAGATCACATCATTTTAAGCAAAAAAGTTCCTATGAACATGGGTCCGGAAATGCTTCGTTTCCGAGATACAGGGTGTTAAAGTTGAAAAAATAATTCGCGTTTTATTTAATATGTTTTGACTGCTTCGAAATCCTTTCATGAAATTATTCCTTTTCAAATATTAAATTTAAATTCATTTTGAAAAGGCGAAATGCATGCGGATTTTCTATTGCCCACTAATAAGTATCTGTCATTGTGTATAGCCATTTTAAATCTATTGCCGCAACAATTGTTGAATGTAAAACAATCATTCGAAGATGTCATTTGTGCATTCAACAGAACGGTGGACATTTCGAACACCTTCTTTAAAAATTATTATGTTATTTTGTTTTGTTCTAAATTGTTACTTCTGAAAAATATTTAATTTAAAATTATTACAAATTTGCTTCTACATGTTTTAGAGATTACAAAAATATGGATTTGGCTTTAAATGCGTTTTTCTCTGAAACGGTTGCCCCTAGCAACTTAAATGAGTTATACCTCTTTTAACTAGAAAAGTCAGGGGAATCGATTTTTTTAGTCCAGAATGACGTACAGGGTAGCACAGAAAAGTTGCTACGGTTTAAAGGGGACGAAATGATTGCCAGTGGCGCCCTCTAGAAAATACAACCAAATCGACCACAAATTTGAATTTCTCACCTCAAAAAACCCTATGTACCAACTTTCAAGCATCCATTTGGAATCAGTCGAAAGATATTTAAGAAAACGCGAAATATTTTTTCAACTTTAACACCCTGTATCTCGGAAACGAAGCATTTCCGGACCCATGTTCATAGGAACTTTTTTGCTTAAAATGATGTGATCTATCACCCGTTTCAGTTTGTCGGAAACAAATCAGAACACCCTGTATATTTGATGTAATTGATAAATCACATAAACGCCATGTAAAGGTTTAGGTCTTCTTGCAGCATAAACGCCAATGAAATCTTGAACTGTATTTTATGACTCGAGATTATTATCAAGTTTCACTACTTTCTAGATATGTTTTCAAAAACTGAAAGTCCATAATTTGCATCAGTGCAATTCATAAACTCATGTTACTTCTAAAGACAATTCTAAAGGAAGAAACCCATCTCTACCCCAAGAAACTTCAAAAAACCCAATCCACGAAACGTAAACGCAGTCTGATCAATCTAACCTCCAGTTCTTCAGCGTACCTTCTGGCTCTTGTACCTGGTAAGGAGAACCATGATTGTATCTCGTGCACCCAGCTTCGTATAGCCGCGTTGTAGTGTTCGTAGTAAAGGAACTATCGAAAGTTCAACGCAACTCTATATTCCCATTTCAGTTCAACATCTTGACTCATAGCAACAGGTAGCATGAGAGTTACTGTTAGGTTTTGTGTCTTTAGTTCTTTAATGATAATTCGATAGTGATTTTTCAATATGATCAGCAAGTTTCGGTATCGGAAACCTACACAGAATGTCGCGAAGACTGCTGCTGTTATCTCGAGTAATGTTAGTGATAAGAAAACTAGTGAAAAGAGTGAGGATATTAAAACAAGCGGGTCATCTAGCGCACCTGTATTGGACGACAATCTAACGAAAGCCTTTAGGGTACGTATGAAAAAACGTAAAGCCATTTAAATCCTGAGAAGTTTTGAAATGATCCTCGATAAGTCAGGTACATTTTTCGAGAGGGTTGAAATTCTTTGATCATAATGAACCCTAAAATTAAATTTTTAAAGTTTTTTTTCGCTCTTTTTTTATATTATGACCGTAATAATTTCAATACTTAAACTCTAATGATAAATTTATTACTAAACTATTGACAGTAAAAATTGTAGCTTGTATTTTCGACGCAATTCCATTTTTGAAGGAATCCAATATCATGCAAACAGTGGCGTACATGTGCTTTGTTAAAAGGTTTCAGAACAAGTCAACATGCAGGAAAATTTTTTGTTTCAATTCATAATGATAGTTGACTATAAAAATTCAATTAAGTTTTTAATTCGAATAGATATGATTTTAATACACACTTTATCAGAATCATAAAGTTATACAGGATGTCCCAATACTTATCAGGCGCCCATATATTCATTATTGAAGGATATATGTATATTAATATGTGAAAAGAAAGGAATTTGTTGAAGGATTCTTAATTCGTAGGTTGAAAATCTTTGAAGTTGTTTATGATTTTCTATATGTATCAAAGAGTAGGTGTATGATGTATTTCCATTTTCCAATTACTAATACACTTGTTATATTTTTTCTACAACCGAATGCTTCGTTCTAAATGAGCTCAATTTTTCACTGGTCCTGGTATTCAAGGGCAATTGCAGCTTGAATATTCCTACCAGAATAATGAAAAAAAATGGATTTTAGTTATGCGGTTGTGAGATATTTAGGGAATTGATTTTGTTCGTATGAATTCATAACTCTACTCACTTCATTCTGCGACAATTGTACCCTTGGAGGCCACATAACTTTATATAGTTGGATGTGGTCTCCAAGGGCATAATTGGCGCATTATTGGACAGCCGCTCAAAAGCGTCAGCGTTTTCCTTCGATAGGTATTTTACTTGAATTTTTTATGACTCTGATATCACAATCAACATGAAATTTTGCTTGAAGCTTGAAATTGTTAGTTTATATTTACTAAATCTAAGCTCATAGCGATTTTTAATTTTTTTTTTGATATTCTACTCGAAATTTCCATTGCTGTGATCAACACGAAATTTTGCACGATGCTTGAAATTGTTATTTTACATTCAAATGCAAATTTTCACCCTCATCAAATCAGCAGCTTTGAAATTAATAGGAAAACAAAATTTTCAAAGGCCGTATTATGTCCATTAACGAGATCTGAACCTGCCCTGAAAATTTCAGGTTTTTGCGTTCTATAGATAGAAATGATCTGTTCAGGAAACGAGCGCTAAAAAATGAACTTGTCCAATCATTTTGAATTTATCTCCAAAAATTCAAAGTAAGGGCCTAATCAGAATAATATCGTCTGGGCATATAAGGATGTGGAGAAGATAATTTCCTATATCTTATCTTGATGAGTTGTTATCTCATGGTGACTTATACAAAATGCACCATCTAAAAGCTTCCTAGAAATAACATCGAAAAAATGTTGATGCCAATTTTAATTTTTTATGAAGATATGAATGAATTTCCTCTGACCAAAAATGTTTTAACTATGATTGATAAGATCCGTCAATATTTTTAAAAGGTAACAATTCAAATTATTTGTTTACCTACTGTGATTGATAAGATTTTTGTAACCAAATGTCGAAACATTATTCTGAATAATGTTTGTTCAATTGAGGAATCAACACCTTACCAATTTATTGCAGTTCATGGTTTCCGATCAGCTTGAAAATTCGATTTTCAATTTGAAACATACAAATTTGAAGATTAATAGATCAAAGTAATGCTAGGCAATAAGGTTACCTGAAATTAAAGCTCTGTGAGGAAAGTGAACAAATTTGGCAATCTGTAAGATATGTCGTAGGCTGGCCATTGGTTGCTTAGGTCTAAACTATGTAGAGCAATTAATCAAAACCAGTTCTCTACTGAATGAAATCGATGAGAAATATCCGTCCATCCCAATTACTGACATATCCATCGATTTTTATGAGCTGGCCTCTTTCTTGCATGGAAAATTTGAGTGACTCAATTCTTCTTCGAATATCTGAAGAACTGAATCACCACCAACCAGTTGCATACTCGCTGTAAGTGCCAGAGGAATGAATCACCCGAAGAACTTGAAGCCATCTTTCACCTAAAAACCATGAGTGAAATTCCCATGCTTCTCTTACACAAGTCCATTTTCAATGGAGGAAAAAACATTGACACTGAGTTCTGAGACTTTTGGTAATTACTCAAACTCAAACAATGGAAATATCCCATGGGAATTTCCTTTCTTCTAAGCTTTTCAGTAAGGTCTGGCGGACGTAAGTCTTATGGTGAACGGATAGATGTAATCTCAATCCAAAGTCTTCTTTTTAATTGTTTTAATTATTGGAATTTGTGTAAACTAAATACTACCATATTCTGAAAGGAAGCCCCTTCCACTTCAACATAAGAGTTCAAATACGAGTTCAAGATGGAACAAATAGGATAGCAAATATGATGAGAAGAGTCATGAGAAAAAATTAATTGCAGATTAGCGAGTTTTGTAAGTTTTGTAAATAGGTTCGATGATCTAGTAAATATGAGAGTAATATCACAGACATGGAAAACTCTTATTTTTTGAGACAATGTTCTTCTTTTCGCCTTCCAGGACATTTTTTTTATTGATATACATATACCTAATTGAATAATATAATTATTATTGAAATTTTTACCTTTTAAGAAAATATGGAATTGAAGAAGAGTCATAACACAATGTTAGATCAGTATATTCTCTTTCTCAAAGACCTATATGGTAAATAACATAATAATATAGTTATTCCCGAATATGACGTGATATAGAAATAAGAAACTTTAAAAGAGAAGGATAGGCTATAAAAGTCCTTGATAAATGAATACATAAAGAGATTGGATGCATATTAAATCAAGGTTAATTGTTCCTAATATATCTAGGTGGAGACTAATAGTCCTAAATTCATATTTTAACCTGAATATTTTGCAAATTTGAAACTTCGATGTTTATATTTTCAATATATATCTTTATAATATATCTAATCTATCTCAGTTCGATATACTTAACATTTCAAGATAAATGAATAAAAGAGATTTCAGAAATAGGAGCAATTTATATTCAATGAATCTTTATGGGCCTTTCTTTTTAGAAATCCCTACATTTACGCTACGCACTCTACTGAACAAAAATAAATTGAATTTTTTTATAACAGAAAATGAAAATTAAATTGGATTTTTTCATATTTATTTTTATTTTTTTTTTCAATAGAATGCGTAAATGTAGGAATTTCAAACGGTGTTTTATTCATCCTTTTTTGTTTAAAAAGGTTTTTAATTAGGAATTATACAATTCAGAATGGTTATAATTGCAACAGTGTAAATTATTTTTCAAATTTATTATGTCATTTGTACTCAGTAGGTTATGTGATTTAATTATGGAAAGATACGCCAAATACTGAGCCTTACCAATAACGTCTTCAAATTTCAATTTCACTTTCAAAATTATCTACAAAACGACGAGTAGTGAGTCGATAAACTGAATAATGTTCATGAACTATTCTTAAAATTCCTCTCAGTATTCATAAATGAGCACTGATTTCTATGAATCAATTTAACAAGTTCCAAGCTTTCCGTAATAAAATGACATAAAAATATCAAATAATAATACTAATAATAATAATAATTATTGCCATTATAACCATTTTAAATTGTAACATTCCTATTGGACAATCCTATATAATATTTTCTTTTTTGCTATTCAATTTTATCAAGGGTTCTACAGCTTTTCTATTGTGAAATTTGCAGCGATTTTCTTATATTTTTCTTTATTGCATATTCAGTCGAATTAAAAGTGAATATTCAATCATACATTCTTTTATGAATATTAAAACAATATAAAATCGAAAAAAAGATAATTTGACCTCGGATTCGTCATCACTGAGTCGAACCAAAATTCAAAAAATACAGAGCGTTTAGAGGCAATCGACAAAAGTTCGATAAATTTCTCTATCGTATTTAAATTGATGGAAAATTTCTCGATTGATGGCAAACTCTTGCTAAAGCCTTCTCGGGACTTACGTGCCATAAAGTCTGCCATCTCTGTTGGATTAATGACAACCATATAACCGAAAATAGCCAGAGGTACTGTCGTTTTCAAATACCGGTTTTGTATTGCAATTTGTGCGGTTTTATCCGTGCTATCATGAGAGGCAACCAACGTGAATGAATAAAGAGACTTGGCTGAGAGATTGGAGATTATGACCTAGCTCCATTCGACCATGTACCGTTACTTGCAAAACCTACTTTTAGGTGGGCTTGCCCATGTACTTCTCCTCACTTTTTTTTATTACCTATATGACAAAATTGAATGAAGCTTGAAAAAGAACAGTTGAAAAAAACTATGTATCTTTCGAACTAACCATGCAGTATGTAGTTTTCCTACATGTTCATTGTTCAGCGTGTTGTAGACAAAAGCAGTGATTTGACTAATATGAATTCAGGTGTAACTTTCTTCTGAAGTATGTTAATAGCAGTGCCGAAATCGATTCAACCTTTCAGAACTCATTATTAATTCATCCGTGAAATGGGCTACAGAAATATTTGCTTGCAGAAATAATTATTAGTTGTAAGAGGAAAATTACTCTATCTACAGTTCACATGATTAGAAACTCAAAAATTCAATAATTATGACGAAATTCCAATAGCAATATAGATCACCATTTTATTTTGCTTATAATCCAAAGTTCTCACCTTGATTATTCGATACCCAATTGAACATTAATTACTTCTCTATAACATGAGACTTCTTGGTATAATCAGATTATTTATTTCCAATACTCGATGTGTTATGAAGTTCTATTGAAGTTGTTATCAATTCCTATGTACCTACAAGCTACAATTGTGAAGTTCATCGCTGTATATCTTCTCATTTCTATATTTGATCTTTATACCTCACAATTCAATATTTGCTGATCAGTAATCAACAAATAGCTATATTGATTGATGTTATTCGATTAAATATTCACGTTCAAAGGTTCTATATCAGTTTCAAGAGAAGAATGATAATCAAAGATTTGAAATAATCATTTCTTCTTTATAGTGAATTAACATATTTTTTTAAGCGTTTTCCATTCATCTCTCATTTCGAAATATGGAATGACGTCTATGATTTTACATATTATTTTCTTGCAACTTATCATAAATATGTTTATAGAAAATGGAAGCTGAAGTGATGAAAACTGTAGCAAAGACCTTATTGACGGAATTCGTAAAATAATAGTACTTTTATGAAGATATTATCAAGTTATTGTGAATTCCAGCAGAAAATAAAAAGAACTTAATATTTACATTATGATCAGACTCATTAAGTATTTGATCCAAGTTGTTTAACAAAAAAAGAGAAAAAATCGAATTAATTTTCAATATCACTACATAATCATCAAGATTATCATGATCCAATTACCAAACCGATTGCAAAAATCAAAATGATCACTGATGACTCATTTTCAATTTTTTTTGGTAGATAATACAATTTTTCAGTTGGTCGTAGATATATTTGAATTAGGGAGTGGTGTAGGTGGAAAAGTCCCCCATGATATGACATAATAACCACTTATATCTATATCGACAGCGTGCTCTAATCGCTCACACCTAATGCTGGTCTGAATAATATCGTGAGCATAAAGTTCATACATTATCCATGCTGATCTGAATAATTTTCACTCACGCAATGAAAAGAGGTGGATATTTAAGAATTCAAGTTCATTCCTTTGTTAACAGTAAACCACTCAATGTGTCTTGATTTCACAACAGTGATTGAACTATTCCTATTTGTAAACGTAGACATTTTAAGCCACGAATCTTGATTAGTCATACTCTTGAGAGTTTCTCCTACCTCGCTAACAAAGCAACAATGGCGTCTCTCGATGTGATACAGTTCTTGGAAATGAGCTGACTTTTACTGCACGACTCTCTTAAATCTTGGCCTCTCACGACTAAGGCATTTCCGGAAGAATTTGCAGCTCTACCTGATGCGAAGAAGCTTCGAAAGCCTCGAATTATACCTACCTAAGATTCTAGAACTCTCAATAATTTCAAAAACTTGAAAATAATCTATTAAAAATATGGTACAATATAAAATAAGACTATTTATGGTGAACCAAAACATGATGGACGAATAATACATTCATTGCCTGCCTGAATCTACACATTGACAGCACTAATGCGCATCAAATGAGCAAAATTAAAGTCTTAATTATATATCAATGGCAGTTTAGATCATTGCTGGATTTTCAATTCAATAACTTAGTGCCTGAATTAAATCAAATATCAACATGATAATAGAATTATTGTATCATTTCTGAAATTCATTAAACATTTCCAAAATCTTCATTATATTGCGAGTAATGCATCAATTAACTTCTGCCTACTCTCCAAATTTTCCTATCCAAACCATCGTCAATTGAGATACTATAAAAACTACTACTACCTAAAATTAATTGAAGCATTATGTACAAAACAAACACGTATTTTGAACAACGATATTAATATTTATTTCTTATTGTTATAGGAACTCTTCTCGCAACTCCAATTCTCAAATGAATCTGCACTGCCTCCAGATGCCCTTAGAAAAGCATTGGCTGAAAGTTTTTCAGACCAACAGCGTTTTCAATTGGGATTCATGGATGATGCGGCAGAATGTTTCGAGAACATTCTGCTCAGAATACACATGCACATTGCACATGGCGAATCCCAAGACATGTGCAATGCACAACATTGCATACCACATCAGAAATTTGCTATGACTCTGGTAGAACAAACAGTATGTGGATCTTGTGGAGCCACTTCAGAACCACTGTCATACACCCAGGTCAGTAAAAATCAGTTTCTGATGGTTAATTTCCAATACCAATATCATAATGAAACTGTGGAAAATATAATGATAGGAGTGAACCTGATGATATTTTACATATTGAAAGATTCAACTAAAAATCTATCTATGCCAATAATCAGTTAACTCTATCTTTTCGGGGTGAACTGATGAAGATTATTTTTCAGATGGTGCACTATGTCTCCACATCCACTCTAGTCTACCAAGTCCGAAATGGAAATGCTAGAGCATCTCCGTATAACCATGCATCTTTTGGTCAATTACTCAGAAAGGCTGGAAATATGGGCGATGTGAGAATGTGCCCAGTAAGTTATACTTCAAAAAATATAATTATCATTCAAACCTTCTCTGATATTTTTTTTCCATTAATACTTTCTCTTTTTTAATTCCAGAGCCATTGTGGTGCCGTTATTCAAATTACTAGAACTCTGATGAACTGGCCAGAGATCGTCTCAATAGGACTAGTCTGGAATTCCGAAAGGCCATCTTTAGAACATATAATGGAAGTATTCTCCACAATTGGAACAACAATGCTTTTGGGAGACGTATTCACATCTGTCATGGAGAAAAAATGGACTGAAAACTGCACACACAATCTTGTTGGGGTGGTCACCTATTATGGGAAACATTACTCAACATTCTTCTTCCACACCAAACTCAGAGTATGGATTTATTTCGACGATGCCACTGTTCGCCAAGTTGGTCCACATTGGGAACAAGTTGTGGAAAAATGTAGAAAAGGAAGATACCAACCTCTTCTACTCCTATACGCAACACCAGATGGAACTCCAGTCAACACTGAAAATGCTCCTAAACAAATCACTCAAATCTGTCCGCAGAAATCATCGACTAAGAAAACGAATCCTCCTCAGAACTTTGTTCGTCGTTCTGTAACACCAAGCCCAGAAAAACCAAATGTTGGAAGTACAAGAAGGGCCATCACTCCCAATCCAGATTGTGCGTTAAATCAGAAACCACCCTTGCCAAAACCATACAACGAATACCAAAATCTATCCGTTATTCAAAATAATTTACATAATGGAAGCGATGTTCCAGATGGTTACGTAGGTCGCAAAGAACCTTATGTACGAAAAATAGACATGGATGCCATAAATAAACCTTCTGTTAACATTCATAGAACACTCAGTAATGGATCTTCGTCAGGAATCGATGGTATGTCAGATAGTATGAATTTTCCTAGAAGAAGAGACTCTGGTAATTGGAGTGGAGATAGAAACAGCGCTTCTTCTGCGTCTTCAACTACAATGGAAAATCCTTATCTCTACCTGGTTGGAAAAGTGCCTCATGGTAATGTTCCAGATAGTCCAACGTTGGTCAAAAGTGACTCATCTAGTGCTGGAAGCGCTATTTATGATGCAGGATATGATTCTTACTCACTGTCCTCTAACGATAGCTCAACCATGACTACATTGCAACATATGATGAAAATTGGACATTTAGCTAAAATTCCAGAAGATTATAACAACATGTCAGGGCAAGGTACTCAAAGTTGCGATGTGCTTTGCGACGAAGCTGATGAGCTGTTGGTCAAATCAAGACAACTTGAAGATGAACATGATCTCGTACTAGCCTTAGCTTTATGTAATGCTGCTGCAACTAAAGCAAGAGCTGCGATGAATGCTCCATATAACAATCCCCAAACGCTTACTTTAGCCAGAATGAAGCACAACACCTGTATCATGAGAGCTAGAAGCTTACACAGGAGAATGACGCAAACGGCTCCTAACAAGGAAACAGCACCTCCAGAAATAAGGCATACAAGAGAAGGCAGTAGTGGCAGTGGAAAACATTCTCGTCAAAATTCTAGAGACAAGGGTCAACACTCCCGACAAAACAGCAAAGAATTACTGACCAATCTTCCACAACCGGATAAACCAACCCATAAAAATATTGAAATATACGCCACCCTCCCAAAAAGAAAGGATTTATTAAAAAATCGTATCGAGAGTATCAATATCGATGAACCAATCCAACCAATTAAAAATGAAAAGGAGCCCCTCAAAGAAACACGTAGTTTCTTCTCGAGATCCAAGCAGAAAGACAATAGTAAAAGAGAAAAACGTTCAAGAAGCGAAGACAGAAGCAAAAGAGTTGTAGAATTCACGCTAACCCCTGAAATTATCGATATCAAGCCTAAAGTGAAAGAAGAAAAAAACGATAAACAAGAAAAAGAAAAGGATGGCAAGTCGAAAAAACAACACAAAATACGCAGGAAGCTTTTGATGGGAGGATTGATTAAAAGAAAAAATAGAAGCATGCCTGATTTGACTGACGCTAATCCAGAAATGAAGTCACCAGAAGTTCCTCCTAAATTGAGTTCTGTTGATGACAGTAATGTTGGACTCAAAGAGAATGTTGATAACAGTAAATCTATGAGTGGATATTTATCTGAAGGCCATCTAGAATTTAGTGCAAACAATACGAATCCTAACCTGAAAAAGAGCAAATTGATGAAGAAAAGTTTTTATGCTAGTGCTGGTAAAATACTCAGTGTTCCGAAAGTTCCCCCTCCTCCACCGTTGCGAACTACATCTCAATTGACTGCTTCAAAGCCGCTTACCGATGATGAAATCAAGGATTGCAAGAACGAGTATCAGAATCTTTATGAGTTGAATAACAGTATGAAATATGATACCTCAATAATCGAAAGGCTGAGATTCGAACAAATGCAGCAAAGATTCAATGACAGCTCTAACAGTAATAACAGCTTCAATACTAGTTCGAGTAGTTATGGTACTCAATCAACAACCTTAGTGACAACAGCTGACGTTCATAGAGAACCAAAAGGATCTACTGATCATTTGAATACTGCTAGTGTCGATGAAGTTGATTGTCCTATGCCCAAGCATTTACTGCAAAGTTTGGATCTACCACCATATCCAAGTCCAGCAGGTTCAACAGTACATTCAAGACAAGCAAGTGAAGATTTTCCCCCTCCACCCCCTCCATTAGATCTCTCGGCTCTTGACGAACATCTCCCACAACCTCCACCAAGAATTGCGAATGACAGTTTACAAGGTCAACTTCAAAATAAAAGGGAACAGATCTTCTCCTACGAACCTGTCAAACAACCTCTGGAAATCAGTTCAGTTTCTCCGGGAGGAGATACTTGGTTGAAGGAATTACAAGCCAAACAAGCTGCTCTGAAAATCAAACGAATAGAAAGTTTCAATAAGAGGAATGATGGCGGGTGTGATGTTGTCAACACACAGCGTTACACGCCAGGAGAATTGAGTCTGAAAGCTGCATCCGTTAGGGATTTGACATCCAAGTTCGAAATTAAACCTTCTGCAGATATTCCTCCACAGCAAATTCCTATGAGTTTGAATGAAGAGATTAATCCTGTTTCGATTAAAAAACATGAAATGGAATCCATTGCCCCCGAACAAATTGCTGAAGAAATCAGAGAGGTTGAAAGGATAAATGCTTCATTACAAGAAACTTTCAATTGTAACAAACAGAACGCAATCGAGGAACGTAAGAAGAATAAATTGGGCAAGAAAAAGAGCGTGTCCTTCTGTGACCAAGTGATTTTGGTCGCTACAGCTGAGGATCAAGAAGATGATAGTTATATTCCTAATCCAATTCTTGAAAGAGTACTACGTTCAGCTATTAATAAACCAGAAACTAGTGAAATTGAAAGCAAAACTTCATCAGAAGATGGTGGTAGAATATCAAACGATTTTAATAACGTATCCGCAATGGAAGAACACAAAACCTCATCAGAAAATCTATTTGATATCACAATGAGGAATACAATGGAGAATTCTAAAATAGCGAATCCAAACCTAATCACTAAAATCACAGATACCCAGAAAGTTGTTGCACCAATACAATACCAATCGGCCTATTCTAGTGTAGCTTTTGCTCACAATAGGAATACTATTCCAACTGGTCCTACATTATCGAATGGTGTGCCATCTACTCAACCACTTTACTCGGGAAATCAATATTCACAATTTCCTTCTGGTGTCCCTCAACAACCTCCACAAGGCAATCATCAACAATATGACAGTTATGGTCCATCGTATCAAGAAAATGCCATGAATAGTTATAACTACGTCTCCCAGAATCCTTCTGCTTCACAACAGTCAAATTATCCACAGCAAGTCACTTATCCTGGCCATCCACAGCATCCATCATATATTAGTAGAGGCGAAGCTTTCGATCATCTGCCACATCAAGTTCACCATCAACAACAGTTGCCACAGAATCAACATAAACAACAGCCTTTGGCTTATCATCCACAACAGCAATCACAAGTTCACCATCCACAACAACAGTCACAGGTTCATCATCCACAACAGCAACCACTGGTTCATCATCCACAACAACAACCACTGGTCCATCATCAACAACCTCAGACTCACCACCAACTACAACAAGAACTCAGTCATCCACAACAATCTCAACAAATTCATCAAGCTCCTTCATACAATTATTCACTCCAAAATTCACATCAAACCCCATCCTACCTACCTGCTAGTGCTCACTACAATCACCCTTATCAACAAAAATCACACCAGATGAACTCATTACATTCCAATCATCCATCAAGTTCCTATCCCCAGAATGTCTCTCCTCAGAGTTCATACCCACCGTCGTCACCAGCAGGTTATATGGCCCAGCAAAATCCTCAAAATTCCTATGGTAGTGAAGGAATTTGCCGCCAGTCTCCAAATATATTGCAACAAAATTATAATGGTCAACATTCAAGGCCAGTCTATCAACATCCACCACAACCTGTGAAAAGTCACAGCCAGCTTTCGAGAACATCTGCTGGAGTTTACCAGTCGGTGCCTTATTCGAATAAACAAACGCCTAATCCTGTTTATCAAAGAGTGCCCTCTAGTGATTATAACACGAATCAAAATCCTGCATACCAGAGAATCCCATCAAGGACTTACAGTGCTGATCAGGAGCACCAAAAACTATACGATCCATACCAGAGTGTACCCTCCCCTTATAGTGAAAGAGACACTTATAATCAAGTACCCCCATTGGCTGCAATGAAGAATTTCGACGGAAGTAATATTGAAAGAACTGACCCCCTTATGTCGAAGGCTGTAGTGACGCCTATTTTAGTGAACAACGCCAATAACAGTATTCCCGACAAGACCAAGTGTAACTTGTGTAGGAAGAAAGTCGTAGTTTTAAGTAACTTATATTGTACTGATTGCGAGTACTACATGTCGCGATTTAAGCCGAAAGTTTAAATAAATGTTAAATTTCGACTGATGTTCCAGAGTGCAATTTTAAATTCGAAAAAATTATTTTGTTGCGCATGCCTGTTGTACAAAAATATCATGAATTTGTGATATTAATTTTAAGTTAAAATTATTTGTATATATTTTTATATTAAAAATGTCGTCTTACGTTGAAAAAATTCTATGAGGGATTTTTCAAGGGATGCGGATGGTAGTACTTGGATCTAAATATGTTTGAATCTTGCCAATTTGATGAATCAAATTTGTTTGTATTGATTTCTTTCTTTTAGAATACTGGTGCTACTGAAAGATCTCATATCGAATTAGATTCTAGAATAATCTAAGCAAATTTTTACAGAGGGATATATTTTTCATAAAAATATATTTCTTCTAAGAAAACTATATATTTTGTTACTTTTGTATCCTACATTGAATGAGAATGTATAAATAAAAATTGTTTTGAATAAAAAGTCTTTATTTTCAAACCTAGTACAATTATTCAATATAAGTAGTGAAGTATAGCTATCATTACTACAACTATCAATTCAAGCCGGCGAAACTTATTAATTTTGTGCCCCTATTATTTCAACAGTTCTTGACATCATTCAAGTTAAGTCAACCAATTGTTCAAAGTCTTCAGTTTCTCCATCTATTTTTCGATTCACTTATACAGGGTGTTTCCTAAACATGCGGCAAAAATTCAGGGGGTTGTTCCAAGGAACAACAATCATCAAAGGACAAAATATTCTTAGAATAGTCCAAGGACTATTCTAAGAATATTTTGTCCTTTGATGATTTTTGAAAAACCTATTTGTTTCGAAGATATAGGGGAAACAAAATTTCAGATAATAACATTTTATTATGAAAAATTACATGAAAATTCAAATCAACCTACAAAAACTGTTGAAAATGACCACCTCTAGCCAGCATACAAGCATCCAATCTTCTCCTCATTGACTGCCGAACCCTTTCAAAAACACCAGGATAATTTCTTATTAAGTTACACCCAGCAATGATCCGATTTCGCAAGTCTTCCACATTTTCTACTGGAGTGGTATAAACTAATGATTTTAGATGGCCCCATAGGAAATAATCTAAGGGGTTTAGTAATTGGAATGTTGTTAAACAAATTTAAAAATAAATTGTACCTACTTAGTAAACACAGTGCGGTACGCATTTTTATTTAAACTATTATTAATTTTAAAAATATGAAAAATGTTGTTCGCCCTGTATCTTCGAAACAAAGAGGTTTTTCAAAAATCATCCAAGGACAAAACATGCTTAAAATAGTCCAAGGAACAACCCCCTGAATTTTTGCCGCATGTTTAGGAAACACCCTGTATATTTTCTATTTTCGATCTCTTATATATTTTTCATAGTAGCGTCTTCGAATCATATCAATACAATTAAGTAATTTTCATGAGGAGTCTTTCGAAACCAAGTAGTAGACATTTGAAATTGAAAAAAAATTCCATCATTTGATTTGGTTATACTGTCATAAATATCGAAAATTCACTTTTAAAATGATCGAAAGAGGTAATAAAAAGAGTGATGAATGAAAGACTAATCTACTGCTTCGACTATTTTCAGGAATGTAGGCAGTATTGTCCATCAACCATCGAAATCCTTTCTCCAACATTTGCTTCTTGAGTTCTAATCCTACAAGCGTTCTAATTTTTTTATTATATTTGTTCAGCCACCTCCTCTGAAACAATAAAAAATAATTATTCAAATATCAAGGAAATTCCAAACGAGCTTACATGAAATGATGATAATAGTTCCATATCCAGTAATTTGGAATTGTAAGGCACCAGAGTTCTATCTTTGAATCCCAGAAATTTGTAACCATGAACTGGTGGTAACCATTTTTTTTCGACTACTTCAACAACATTTTCTAATCTTACGCCGAATTCACCTTCACTATAATACCCTGGTTCTAAAAGCAATAAATATTTTTTCGGCGGCCGTCCGGGAAGTGCTCACTTCCCGGACGCTTTTTTTATGAGAAAGTAGCATTTCCCGGCCTAGTCCGGAAAGTACGTACTTCCCGGACTAGGCCGGAAAAGAATCATAGAATACATAGCAACCGAGATAACGACTGACAGTTCATATGAAATTAGTTGTCAAAAATTTGCATGTTTTTTTATCGCAATCGCAATAAAATATGGAAAGCAGCAGCGATAGTGTTATTTTACATGGTTGCCGAAAAAATATTGTACGCAACACGCCCGAAAATGGTTTTTTTGGACTCACAGACTTCCAGGACTCGCTTACGCTCGTCCTGGAATTTTGTCTATTCGTCCAAAAAAACCCTATTTTCCGGACTTGTTACGTAAATTACTATTTTAGGATGAATTATCACTAGCTTCAAGCTTGGCAAAAAATAATAGATTTGAAAATTATTTCGGGAAAACTATTATAGGCTTAAGAAATGCGAAACTTCCAATGGTCATCTATATAAATTTATAGAATTCCCAGTATGTTTTTTCGTGATAATTTTTTTATTGAACATAATTATCAAAAATATCAATATAATTTTCACACCTACCTAATGATAGAAAATATCCTGGTTTGAAAGTTTGATTACCATAAGATTTGAATTCCACCTTTATAGGAGCTATATAAGTATCAGAAAACAAAATTACATTTCATGTAATACTTTATATATCAATTTTTGTATTACTTAAAATTATCTGAGTTCTTACATTCATGAACTGCAAGAAAAGAACCAACTCCGTGACTAGTAGGGTGAAGGTAATCTAGGCCAACTTCCCATAAAGGTGCTCTTGCCAAAACATCCACTGATGAAACATGCAGATTTTCAGGAAACGTAAGAGTTGACATCTGAATGTGTCCTATCAATACTTTTGTATAGGCTCTTCTCTGTGCTTGGGTTGGAACTCCTAGATGAATTGTTCTGGTAACATCAGTAGTTCCATCTGAAACGAAGTTTGGTTGCTTTTTACTAGCCCGAAAGATGGCGTCGAAGGATGTGTGCTTCTCGTAAGAACGGCACCTCTCGGAACATAGACCCAACGGTTCTACGGCCAAATCACCTTACTCCACTATGAAGTCTTGAGGTGTACTGGGCAGGGGCCACTGAGTTGCCATTTTGATAACTCCATCAGTGGTCCCGCCAAGAAACACCGCAATCCTACGAGAGAGCAGGATACACCTTAAAATTGGATGAGAACGCATCCTCAAAAAAGTTATAAGTAAATGAAATATTATTTATAGATGCAGAATTTTAAAACTCACCTAAATATTGTCCTCCAGAGTCCAATATCAAAGTACTGTTGTTAAAAATGACTTTATTCGTTATATTCCTAGGTTCATACCGGGGATAAGCAGCATTTGTACCAAAGGCGACAATAGTTCTAAAACTATTGCCTATACTCATCTCTTGTGCAAAACGAAACTCGTCAAGTGTCTTCACCAAATCTAATTCAGTGAATACATCATTTTCTTTGAACTGAAAAATGTAAACATATACAAATAAGGAATTGATTGGGAATGGTCAGCAAAACAGTATTTCTAGTTCAGGTCTGGCTATTCAAGAGAGAACTTGTGATACAAGATTGTTCTTTATTTCCTTTCTGATATTAATGTGGTCATGTTACACCACCCACTATATTGCAAGAACCTACCCTTTCATCCAAATAGGCAAAAAATTCACACATAGCTGCAGCATCTCTTATGTGGGCATTTTTCATTCCCTCAATTTCTGTTGGATTTTTCACTGCTTTCATATAAATTATCGGTGAATGATTTGGGAATTGTTTATGCTGTGGTATCAATTCATAAATTGCATGACTTGCTCCTAGGGACATTTCACATAATGTTGGAATGAGAAGACGATTATATGCTTGAGTTTGTGTTGGAAGATCAGTCCACACGTCGTTGTAGTCTTTGAATCTGAAAAAAAGAAAATTTATATTAAGAGCTCCGAAGTACAAAATACCTTTCAGATGGAGATATGGTCGAAAAAATGGCTCAAATTGTACACAGTTTATACATTTTATGACGCAAATTAATCGCTCCTTTCACAATTTAGCTTTTTGCTTTTTTCTATTCATCAGAAAAACAAAAACTTCGTCGAAAAAATCAAAAGAACCCAACACAAAAATGCAATGTAAAAATTCTTATCAACATAATTAATATATGCTAAACGTATTTTTCTCTCACTCACTACTTAATGATATCTCACTTACTCAAACGAATGCTCACTTACTCCTTCAGTATTCAGAAAATGCGCTTTTACATTGTGCTTAATCATTTGTGTTTGGTTTATATACAAAATTACTTTAACCATATCTACAAGAACATAGCTTCTCACGAATGGTGAATAAGGTACATCTCTTCCTCTTATATTCAATAACCAAGCTATTTCATCCAAAGCTGTAACTATTATTGCATCCGCACCTAAAATCCTGGTCTGGTTTCTTAGATCTTCCACTTTTGATATCCAAGACCTTCCTACAAAAAACCCCGAATTATTCAATTACATTTACAATTTCAGCCAGCAATTTGAAATTTTAGAAATTAATTTCTTATTTTAACAATTCTGATTTTCATGATTGATTTATTGATTGGTTCTTTATTATTCTTCTTTCTGATAAGGAACAAAATATCCAAAAAAAAACTAGGTATTTTTTTGTGAATTTATACTTTTGAAGCCAAAAATAAAAAAGGTACCCAAAATTTGCAAGAGGTTTGTTCAAGTAATAACAATATTAACAATCAAGTGTAGAAAAGTATAACTTTTCGAACTATTTAGAAATTTTAGAATTATTCATATAAGTTTCTCAAGAAGTTACCTGCATATTTCTCTTGTTGAATAAAAACACTCTTATTCCTTTTAGTTGGTCTTTCTTTGGTCCAGATCATATCTATAAGATTAATTCCAATAGGAACCAAAGTTAAAGATGTGTTCTTGAAATCACTGATAAATGTTTGCCACATATGCTCTGAAATGAACTTGGGATCCACGCCAATTCTAGCACCTTTTGGAAATTCTTTTTTCAACCATTCTGACATTGTTGGAATATCTCTTTGACCAGATCTCAAGAGTAACCAATCGCAGCTCATCTGATCATCAGCTTCTAAATGGTATCTTCCATCAGTCCACAACGCAGCTTTAGCCTGTGTTACTATAGCAGTTCCATGACTTCCACTGAAGCCTGTTATAAATTGTCTTCTCCGATCATATTCACTAACAAACTCAGTCTGAAAAAGCGAACGTAATGACAACATTTCCATGATCACAATAAACCCATCCCTTCCTTTTTTTTAAAGAGACCAAAACAATGAATGAAACATTTTCATTTCAAATTCAAAATTATGGCAGCCTAACGTTGTTGTGAGTAAACGTATCCCCAAAAAAGTAATAAACATACTTTTATATGCAATAAAGGGTATTGTGACCCAAAAAGAAACAAACTCAAATTATATGGTTGAATTAATACAATGGAAACGAATTTATATTTATAATTCTCATCACCAACCTGATGTTCATCATCAGATGTAATAATGTAACCATCAATTGCATCTTCTCCTATCACTGTTGATTGGTTCATAATTTTTCTTAGTTGGAGCAACGCCATGGTTGTATTCACCCTTGTGGCAGGCAAGACAGCATTCCCCCTTTTAGAGCAAGCTTTCCTGAGCTCTCCAGAAATTCTCATTCTTTCAATTCTCAGTAATTCTTCAGATCTTTCTTTTTCTTCTTCTTTGCGTGCTTCTTCGAGCTTCCTCTTCTCTTCAGATTTTCGAACGGCATCCAGTTTCTTTTGTTCTTCTACTTTTTGAGCATCTGGTGTACTTATTTGCTTTGTTTCGTGATTCGAAGGTGAACAGTTGATGAGTAAAATATGAACTAGAAAAAAAAACCAATTGAAGATTTTGTTTCAAGAGAATAATTTTAATTTAAGAGCACAAACTCCTTTCAGTGGCCCATAGGTATAGAAATGTGAAGTGTCAAGAGAAGGAAATATTCGAAAGTGAAACACACCGATGGAATCATTCAAAAAGATTCTTCGAAACTTTGATAAGCGAGATCTAAGAAATATTCAGATACTTCTCAGATCTAGCAACATCAAAGTTTCGATGCTAAGATTCAGATCTTAGCAAGAATATGCTACACATCTTAACTGGATTCCTTGTAATGCATTGTTGCCTCAGGAAGCACCTCTAGCAGAAAACAAGTGCAGATTCTTTAGAATAATTTTTTATTTCCAATATGGAAAGAATCAGATTTCTGAAATAAAAATTGAAATGAAACGGAATAAAATTTCATTTCGCTCCTTCTTGTATCTGCTGTTTTGACGTCAACAAGTTGCCAGGGTATCATATTCGTGAAGAGGTAAAAGTAAACAATTCCCAAATAGATTGCATTCCCTTCTGCAAACGGACTATCGTGTTGCACGAATCTGAAGGAACAACTTGGCATGGTCCGTATTAAGTTCGAAAACGTCAGAGATACTGTACTTTTAATCTCAATTATGAATCATGGTGAGAATTTATAATCAGAAGTCAAAAGGTCTTTATTTTTTGAGGGGGACATCTTGTGATTGTGAATTTCACGTTCATCCCTTGAAGCATGCATCTGCACTAAGAGTGTTTTTCGTAAGGTTACAACATCAAATGTTGACCAAAAAAACTGTTAGTGTTTAAAAATGAACCGTAGGCAATTCGAAGATTCGAAATTCAATCAAATTTCATTCGAAAACTATTTTATACTATTAACTTATTACTTATTCAAACTATTGTCGTATTGAGTTTTTCTTTAATCAACACCAAAAAATACCCTTCTCATTATTTGTAAAGAAATAATAAATACATGAACAAAAAGTTAGCCAGTTCGGTATCTTCAAAACTGAAATAAAAAAACCGACTCTGTTCTCCAGTATTCATGATAAATGGGAAATCGTTGGATGATAGGGCGTTGGCAATTTGTTGTCTTTGTTCTTGGGTGCGTTCCACAATCAGAACCAGCACATTGTATCGGAAAATACCAGGCATACAGAACGTTTCAAGAAGTGTGTAATTAATAACACGAATTTGCAGAAGCTTCAACCAATAGAATAAATTCCTTATTCCTTCTCTATATATTTTGCGAGAATATAAATTCGTTATTTACCTGTCCTGTTTTCCAATTTTTTCATGAAGATATTCCTATGTAAACTAATTAAACAACAATATTTTCGAATTAATCTTTCAATTCCTTATAATAAAGAATAATGAAAAATTGTCTCAAGATAAGAGTGACCTAAAATCTTTTGTTTCTTTTATTTTGTCGAATTGAATAGGTTCCACTGAATTTTCAATATTACTCATTTAGAAATGGGAAGAATACAAAAGAGTATAAAAAACAGAAAATATCACAAACATTTTTTCAATAAAATCCTTGCGAGTTAATATTGAATTATGTAATACGAATTTTCAATATTTTACATTTGGATCATAATATGTATTTGGAATTATTTAGACTAGATCATATGAAAAAGCTCACTATACTCAACCGCAACATCCTGTAAACATCATTTTTAAAAATTTTATTTATCATACCTACATATTATTGTGTTAGTTATATCTTCAAAACGAAAAAAAAAAGAAAAAAAATCGTATGCTTATAAATTGAGTCGGAAAGCTTGTTTTGTTATTTTGTGTACGTCCCTATAGTTAGAATAAGGATCGAAAATGTCCAACATCAGAACACCAGTAGACAACCAACTCCTTGAGTTCTCTACAAAAAATAAGGTATTTACTTACAGTTACAGTATATTGTTTCAATTTTTGTAATGCTGAGAAATGTTTTGGTTCTTTTCATGAAAAATAACAGTTGCTTCATGTAAAATTTAGTGCTGTCGAACTGTTGAAAGTTCAAGCAAACATTCAAAAGAAGAAGAAAGTCAGGATTTTGTGAGTGCTCGCTCATTAATGTGCCATCGGAGACCACATATAGCTATATTCAGTTCTGTAGTCTCCAAGGGCACAATAGACGCATGAGTGAGCTAGCGCTCAAAAGCTCCTGTCTTCACGTAAGTGCTTCTCTCAATTTTTAATTTTAGAAACCCGAAATTGAATCTGCAACAACAACCACTGGTCAGCCTTTGACGTACAAAGATGCTAGTCTAACAGTAGGACCGAAAGGGCCAATCCTTTTTCAGGACTATTATCTGTACGATGAATTGGGTCATTTTAGCAGAGAGAGGGTTCCTGAAAGGGTCGTACATGCTAAAGGAGCTGGTGCTTTCGGATACTTCGAAGTCACCCATGATATCACCAAATATACTGCAGCCAAAGTTTTTTCTCACATTGGAAAGAAGACTCCTATTGCTGTTAGGTTCTCGCAGGTTGCTGGAGAAATGGGTAAGAAAATTCATTGAGACTAGTAGTATAGGATCCCAATATAAAACGACCTTCACCGAGATGCTTATTTGATAAAACGTATTTTATATTTAATTTAACATGTCAATAAATATATCACATATGGGTTGCCTAACAAATTTTAGTCCAGAGTAGGTTTAATTAATAATTAAAAAAAAAATTTTTTTCGAACATTTCACCGGTTTGCTTATTAGATAAATTCTATACCCATCAAAAGTATGAAGCCCATAGAATGTGCAAACGTTAGGTTGCCTATTTTTTTCCGGTCACAACTCTCTGGTAGCCAGGTATAAACAGGTCAATCTATACTAGCATTTTGCAACGGTCTGACTATTTAATCAAAATCAATAAAATTGAATATTATTTCATTATGAACACGGTGGTATAGGGTTGCCTGCGAAAAATCAGTTCAGAATCCCGGTTGTCGAATTTTAAAAAATTAAATATTGCTGCGAGTGAATGTGTGCGACTGAGAGATACGAGTCTATCGCTATCCTTTTCATTTCCAAGAACAAATAGCATGCGCACTCTCTTTCTTTCACAGGACGGACTTCAAACAGCTGCTATGCTGTGTCCTCTTCTATCGCATGAGATGGTTGATTGGGACCTCTCAGTCGCACACATTCACTCGCAGCAATATTTAACTTTTTAAAATTCGACAACCGGGATTCTGGACTGATTTTTCGCAGGCAACCCTATACCACCGTGTTCATAATGAAATAATCTTTAATTATATTGATTTTGATTAAATAGTCAGACCGTTGCAAAATGCTAGTATAGATTGACCTGTTTATACCTGGCAACCCGAGAGTTGTGACCGGAAAAAAATAAGCAACCTAACGTTTGCACATTCTATGGGCTTCATACTTTCGATTGGTATTGAATTCATCTAATAAGCAAACCGGTGAAATGTTCGAAAAAAAATTTTTTTTTAATTATTAATTAAACCTACTCTGGACTAAAATTTGTTAGGCAACCTATATGTGATACATTTATTGACATGTTAAATTAAATATAAAATACGTTTTATCAAATAAGCATCTCGGTGAAGGTCGTTTTATATCGGGATCTTAGACTATAGGATTCATCAGTGAAAAGTACCCACTGTATTTAGTATATACCTAGTAACACCTAGTTTTGAATTAGATGATCTTATGTTGTGAATTTCTCGATCAAAAATTTTTATGAATTGGATTACTTGATTCGGTTCATAAATTGTGTTCTCGAACTATAGGAGGATCAATGTGGTAAAACAGCCAGTTTCAACACCAAATCCCAAGCTATTAGCTCTTATATTTTACGAGAAAAATTTAATTATACATGATCAGTCGTGTCACAATTTTTGATCCAAATTCATATTCCAATTCGTTAGGGAAAATTCAATCACCCACTGAATTTTTTTCAAAAGAATCAAATATCACGAGGTTTTCATAATATCTAAATTTTTTTTTCCTTATAATTCCTCAACAACAAAAACTGAATCATCAGGTAATTTTATATTTCTCGAAAAAATCATATTTCATTTCTATTTTTATCCGTTGCATATATGTATTTTAGTGACTGAATGTAACATGAAAAATAACAACCTTATCAACATACTGAGTCTATGAAATTTCAAAATTGAAAAATATGACAATTTTCCACTTCCCCAATTTATCTTTCAGGTTATCCAGATACAGTAAGAGATGTAAGAGGTTTCGCAATCAAGTTTTACACGGAAGACGGTATATGGGATCTTGTTGGCAACAACACACCAATTTTCTTCATAAGAGACCCCATCTTATTCCCAAGCTTCATCCACATCTTGAAAAGAAACCCCACAACTCATATTAGACCTGACTATGACATGTTTTGGGACTTCATATCTCTAAGACCAGAATCAACCCATCAAACCATGGTATTGTTCTCAGACAGGGGTATTCCTGATGGTTATAGATATATGCACGGCTATGGATCGAACACGTTTGCTTTCGTCAATGCTGAGGGAAAATTTTATTACTGCAAATTTCATTATTTAAGTGATCAAGGTATGTAGGCTGTTTCCGTTAAAAACATTACGCTTGCGCATGATTTTTGATTATTTTTATTTAGAGAATTGGGGCTTAAAACAGGTGTGGAACTCAAAAACAGCAACCACAATAGAGAATATCAAGAAAAAAAATTTCACTCGAAAATAGGTCTTACATGCATAATTACATTACGTATAAACTAAGTAACAAACAGAACTTCAATCAAGACTTGTATAGAGCACAATCAAAGTTAATGATAGATTCCAACAGTCGAGACTGTAATTGTAAAAAGGTTCAAACTGAGTTTTCCGTTTTCTGTATTGAGGTCGGTTTTTGCTGATTGTTTGATTGTCCAGAAACTTATTGTATTCCGTCCCTCAAGAGTATTCTTATACCATGCTTTGTCAGGCTTCCAAAAGGGATTTACAGTTATGAATAAACGACTTGTCACTGAATTTTATTTTTAATGGAACTAATAGTTTTTCTCTAGCCTGTATATAGTTTTTTAGAAAATAGGAGAGGTGGTAATGAATATTACCTCTTCGGGAGATCACTTTCACAAACTGAAGACAGAAACACATAAAACTGCGCTCAATTTCCTTGTTTACGAATTCTAACCTCCGAATCGCATCTTGGTGTTTCAATTCTTGCACCAATTGCGTTTGGACAAGGGTTGTAGCTTTAGATCTTTGTGAAAAATGCAGTGTAGCAATGATCTATGCACATTCAAAACACTTGCAAGCTTCAGAATGGGGAGGTCGGGATCATCACGAACAGAGTATCTTCTTCTTAGTACGCCGTCTCCTAACGAAGGTTGGCGATCCATCTGGCAATCAAAACTCTAGATGTAGCTGTCCTAAAAATGTCGGTGGAGGTGCAACCAAACCATCTTCTCAAATCCTTCAGCCAAGAATTCTGTCTTCTACCCACCGATCTTCTGCCCTGTGTCTTTCCTTCTACCATCAACCTAAGAAGCTCATATTTCGCATATTTTCCTTGGAGAAAAATCTGATAGTCCACTAATTAGGTACAATATTAAAAGTTTAGAGTACCAAACAGATAAAATTTCAATGGATATATACATTCTGGCATAATACTAAACCTGAAAGAATTCAAGGTCTAATAATGCATAAATGACAAAAAGATGAAGATAAATATTACTTTTGGTTCTTATACTTTCTGCGAAATTTATACTGTATCTTATTTTTGTTATAGGCATACGAAATTCAAGGTCTAATAATGCATAAATGACAAAAAGATGAAAATAAATATTACTTTTGGTTCTTATACTTTCTACGATATGTATACCATATCTTATTTTGTTATAGGCATACGAAATTTGCTGTCAGATGAAGCGACAAAGATTGCTGGAGAAGATCCAGAATACTCAATAAGAGATCTTTACAACAGTATCGCTAATGGAAATTATCCCTCTTGGACTTTTTACGTACAAATAATGACTCCAGAACAAGCTGCAACCTATGCGTATGATCCCTTCGATGTCACCAAAGTTTGGCTGCATGCCGATTTTCCTCTTATACAAGTTGGGAGATTTGTTCTGAATAAGAATCAAGTTAACTATTTCGCAGAAGTCGAACAGATAGCTTTCGATGTGGCTCATCTTATACCAGGTGAATATAAAGATAATTAACTCATATTTATCATCATACCTACTATTACTGAATAAGCGACTTCTTGTTAGGCATAGAACCCAGCCCAGATAGAATGCTACAAGGCAGGCTTTTCAATTATGGTGACACCCACAGATACCGCTTAGGTGTAAACAGCAACCAACTTCCAGTCAACAGTCCTTTCCGAATGAAAAATTTCAGCAGAGACGGTACAATGACTTTCGAGAGTCAAGGAGGCGCTCCAAACTACCACCCAAACAGCTTTGGAGGCCCGGAATCAGATTTAAGAGCAAAAGCATTGGCTCCCATCCTACCAATAGCTGGTGATGCAGCAAGGTACGATAATGGTCTGAACGACAACTTCAGCCAGGCCAGATTGCTTTATGAGCGTGTTTTGACCCCTTTGGAAAGGAGAAGATTGGTTGATAATATCGTGGATTGGTTACGTAGGGCCAATGCGGTGATACAAGAAAGAGCGATCAGAAACTTCGCTCAAGTTAATGAAGATTTTGGTAGACTTATTAGGGAAGGAATTCTGGCGAAAAGTCATGTCTCTGCTCATGTTTAATTGATTTGATAGGATTGAAATTTGTCAATTTTGGTATTTTCTAATAAAGTTTTATATTTGCATTACATTACTTTGTTCTCTTGCTCTCTATATTTCCTTTTCTGTCCTATCTTTTTATCTTTCATATATTTTCTTCAGGAATATTCACAATGTACCTTCCAGGAAATTTGATACCAGAAACTTCAAAAGTGAGCATATTCTTCATATTAACCGAAGATCAAAGTTAAATCCTTGTAACGTGTAAAATGTATGAAAATTGTGGAACTTAATCTTAAAGTTAAGTCTAAATCGAGATATTGAAGGTTGAGTGATGCTACATTTGTTATTGTTTGAAAAATGGATAAAAATGAATTTCGTGTATTGACAATGCTTTTTGTCACAAATCGATGAAAACTGAATTGAACGAATTGTGCTTCCAAGTGCTTAATCACCCAGCTTATTTTTCTGATCTGGCCTCCAGTAATGACTGGATTTTTCCAGACATCAGAAGGATGCTCCACAGAAAGATACTTTTCCTATCTACAATATAATTTGAGGGCGTATTCGTCATCAGCGAATAAAATCTTATCGGTTGAGACCATACTCGGCACAAAATTCTAAAATTACAGTCATAGTGACTAAAAAAAATTGTTCAAAGAACAAGCTCTCAGAAGGAAAACTTTTCTGCCAAATTTCAAACAAAACAACATTAAAAATTTGAATCTATGAGGCGAGTTGTAGTTCACTAATTAAATGAAAATAACTTTGACAGCTAAATCGTTTTCGAGAATTAATCGAAGTGTAAAAATAAATTTCCTGACTAATTTTCATTCATATTTCGGTTCAATGTTGAAATGAGATAGATAATTTTAACCACTAAGTCATCCATCAATCTGACTCACACTAAATTGAATTTCATTTTTCTAATCGTATGTATATTCAGAATCATTTTCTTTTTTTTTTTAATTTCAACGAATATAAAAAAGGTCACACTTATTTGAAATGCTTATGAAATGAAAAACTATATAAAATTGGTTATTCAATTCGAAATTGTTATTTCGCTTAAATACGTATAATTGAATGATAACCTTTGATGCATTTTCATTTTTGCAATCTCAGCATTTGCCATAATAATCAGTGCGAATGAACTCAGTAGAACTGAAAAATCCCTATTGAATATCAATTACACGATTGGAAAAGAATTTGTCTCTATATCGAGTAGCAAATATATGCTAACAAACATCTTTGAATCCATATATTTCAACTCTTCCTGTTTCTAACGTAAAAGACTATTACTGGAGGTAGAAAATAGGGTCAACCGGAACTTGAACTTTTCCTTCACAATTAGTGACATTTCACTTGATTCGACTAGATTTAGGGTTGGGTATTGATCGATTTTTGCGATGTGCTTTCTTATAAGGAAGTTATCGTATTCCCAAATGATTATTTGAAAGGCGCAGCCATTGCGAGAAAAATACAATGGTATTGAAATTTTGCGGAAATAAAGTCATTTTTACTCTTAATCAATCCTGAATTGGACTATTCATTCTATGCACATTCCTGCAAAATTCAAGGAAGTAACTTTTTATTGAGTTGTTATTCTGCGTTTAATTTCAGTTCAATCATAAATAGAATTGTTAGTTAATATTCACTTCAACTATGATATTTTGTTGTGAACCCCTCTAAAATTCTACGCTTTTCTTTTGAAAGGCATGATAATGCATAACTGTAATCATTTTTTCAAAAATTTAAAATAAACTATAAGTATAGAAATAATTATTGTCGCTTTGCATTCATTGACTCAAAAGAGAAAAACTACACTGCAACCTGCCTTGAACAATTCATTTAATTTTTACATAATTAAAATATTTGATCACGAATTTACATTATTCTTATTTTGTTTATCTTGAATTGAGACTTATTTCAGAAAATTATGTGATTTATTGACCATAAAATAGATTTTATGAGCTGTATACTGCTCAAGAAAAATAAACATATAATTCAAATTATCGTGTCGTTAAACTTCTGAAAATATTTGACTTCGAATATAAAAATGCATATGTTAATATCGAAATATCGGAGGCAAACATTAAGAAAATTTTTGTTATCGCAAAATCTCGTTTTACAATTTTATACAAATTGAATTCCCATTTAAGAAAAAAATTGCATTACTTTACGACTTTTCGATGAAACACTACTATATTTCTTTTTTCCCTTATATATCATATACCTATTTTTAACATAATAAAATATTTTTTATGTTTAGCAGAAACTTACATAAAAAATGAATTATGATATTCCATTTTAACGCCTTCGCAAACATTTCTGTCACAAAACTATACGGTCACGAAACGAGGTTACGATGCATACATTCGTGCAAAAATAAATTTACAAATATACGGAGCGCGAAGTATGAAATATTCGAACACACAGATTTACGCATGCGCAATGACAATCAACATTTTCAAATATCTTATTCTGATTTTCCCCACGCGCCACTTTTTCAAGATTTCTTCACTCAAAGTTGTCGTTCACCCTCCGAGTGTTTCTTATCATGTGAAACTTTCTCAAGCGAAGCCTGACATATTTATAGGAATTTTACTATTACATCGAGACACCTTACTAAAAAGTGTCTTGAGTTTCTTACAGACCGAAAACACTCAAATTTGAAAACGAAGAAATTAATATGAAATCTTTTTTTTTGAAAATTGCGCAATCCTTCTACAATGTTCCTGTGGTTTTTAACATAGATATATCCTAGACCGATACCTAATTTGCCGCCCTACCAAAAATCAACTCTGCAGAATGGAAAAAAATTATTATTGGGTAATCCGATCCTTATGCACAGATATGAAAAAATTGGAGGCATCTCTTTGCATAATTTTAATACTAACATAAGAGAAGTATTTATTAACAAAAAGCAACAATTTCAAAACCTGTATAAAAATATTCATTTTAGGATTTGTAAGAAAAAATAAACCTTTTTCCTTTCCCTTCATAATACTCGCATTACTGTTCTCTCATATTTTTGAGTGGTAGCGAAATTTTTTCTAGTACGCTGACTATAACTTTTTCAAAATCAACACCAGCAGTTATTTCAAAAGGAAAAAAATCCTAAAGAAAACCTTCCGATTCTCATAATTCCTTCTTTACTATTATTCATGAAATGATAGATGGAATACTTTGGTATATCTTAAAATCTCTTCTTAAATGGCATATATTCTAGGTAACTTGAATCATAGAAATTACCATTGTATAAGGATACATTTTTTTCGATATTGAATATTCTTTGATCGCATAACCAGATCATCAATGTTTTGATTTTTCCCTTAAATTATTAATCGTGTTCTTGAGCTTGGGAGATCAATGCGGTGAAACAACCAATTTTGTAACAAATTTTATGCAAATATCTCTCATAAAAAAGTTCTAAATGGCGAAGGCAATTTTTTTTCTATTCGATTTTTGTATATTATGCAAAGTGGTAATTTCAAAGAGAGTCAAAAATGTTTTCCTTGTCCTATTCAGAAGGATATTGATAATAATGAACCAAAATCGGTTGCTCTACCTCATTGACTGCTAGCTCTGAAATTTTGATTTTGAAGGCTAAAAAATAAGGCATCAAAAAAATTTTTTTAACGAAAAATTGACGACATTCCACCATGAAATGTCATACAATTCTAATTCTCATAGTTCCAGAGCATTTGAATCTTACCGTTACGTATTTGTGGATACATATTTAATATTGCTATTTATTATGATTTGTTTTCATACATATTGAGATACCTACTTCATGATAAAAGAGGTAACAATCATCAATAAGTTTTAATTTCCAGTGTTTTTTCATAGGTTCCCTCAGCATTTGGATAAGGAATGAGAATATTGAATGAAACAACAAACTTGAGTTTTTTAAATCAGTTTTAATAAATATGGTAATTCAAGTCAAAAAAAAAAGTTGATTTATACAAAACGTTAAAAGGATTAAAAATATAATATAGATATTTACAATTATTTTGTATTTTACAAAATACATCTTTGAATGGATAGGGCTCGAATGTCTCAATTGAAAATTTGAAGTCAAAGCAATCATCTTTCAAATATACTTATCTGATGAGCCATTGGGAAAACATTTTCAGAGTTTATAATATAAAATAATGAATAATTTCATTTTTTATATCAAAACATTTTATAATTCCTACAAACTACCTCAGATCAATTCGTACTGGAATATATTGATGCTAAATACTTTTAAATATATGACTCTATTATCAACAACTTCTATAAATACAAACACAATAATTATGTAAATTATTTCAAATATCACTTGCTATGACTTAAAATTCTAAATTAAGAAATCCATATTCTGAAGAATTCACAGAACCTTCAGTTACATACATAATACAGATAACGAAAACAAATCTTATTTCCTGAAAATATAAATGCGTTCATCGATTTGAGAGGTAAGAGCAAATAGAAAAAAAAAAATCTCACTTATTTTTACTCCCTACTTCAACAAGTATGAAGAATATCAGCTACAATCTTCAATAAATTTGAAGGTAAATATCTAATCTCATAAATTCTAAAGTGAACTTTTCTCAATCGAGACATTGTCCCATTGGAACATTATTTCCAATTTCAACTATCAGAAGAAACTATATACATTTTTAAAGGTATTATAAAATCACATATTCATTCTAACAAACCATCCACTCGTCATCTCTACTCAATCCTGTACACCCCAGTGCATTTAAAATAAAATAAATTACTTAACTATTAACCTCAATTCACCTAGTTTACAATTTTAAGTTAGTTTTCATTACACTATCGCCTCTCTGTAGTAAGGATTCACTCCTTTGATTGGAAGAGGATGAGCTTCTGTATTAAAAACCCACTCATCTAGAGAGATCAGATTATCATCTGAGAATATCAAGTACAAGTACTGAAACAAAAAATATGAGTCAGTTAAAATTTTAGAAATAAAAAAAGGTATATGCGAGGTTTGAGCTGATAAGAAACTACAAAAATGCTGAAACAAAGTGAGTTTCAAAGTTATACATAAAATTCAACTATAGATAGCTTTCATGTAATAAAGCACTTTTTTCATTTACAGTTTTGACTCAGGTAAAAAGTTATTCATTTCCAGTCGTTCTCTCAAAGTAAAATCAATCAATCAAATCATCAAAATCATTATAAATATATTAATTATCATTAAGGAACAGTAATAAAACTATTCAAAAATGAAAATAAATAAAATCGATTCAGAAAACATATTTAGAATAATGAAATTAAAATTTTAACACCCTGTATCTTTTCAACCGAACCGAATATGGAAAAATGATAAAAAAACGAAAGTATTTTGTTTGACGAGAAGAATCTATAGTTAAATTTAATGTACATTTAAACTTACCCTGTTGCTGGATATTATATGAAAAATTGTTATTTTAAGCTTTATTTTTATTTTTTCAACAACTTGCAAGTTCATTTTAACTACAAGTGCGGTAAGCATTTTCAGAACAATCTTAGCCTTAGGTTATATCATGATAAGTTTGAACTGATAGCCTCAAACTCATGTATTTATATCCATCAAAGGCGGTGGTGTGTCCTGCACTCATTAGTTTAAGACCCATCTTTTTATTCAGAGTAATTGTTTGTATTGTTGTAACTCATTAGTATAATAAAAATTAATATTTATTTTCGGCAAACTTGTGATTTTTGCTTTTTTTCTCAACTCTTGAAGGAACATTCCAAACTGAAGGGTTCGTCAATAAAAATTATAACACATCAATTATTTCATGACTGATAAGTGTGAGATAGTAAGCAATAGAAAACGTTAGAAATCGGATCATTCAACAAGTAATCGATGACAATTTTGGGAAAAAAATAATTTTGTCCATTTTACCCTTGATGACTTTAAACAAACTGTAGATTTGGCGCTCAGAAAATGCGCAAATTTTAACTACGTTCAAAACAATGTTATTCCATAGACCATAACATGATTACTTACTTTAAGTGTTTCTGCTAAAAAGAAACTCTGCTGCACATCATCTTGTTGAGGTTCTTCTGTATACACATTTTTCAAACCTGTATATCCTCCATTAACTCTGCAATGCTTCTCCAGAGCCTGAAAAAATATTTATTCATTTCCAGTTCGTTCTCCAGAAAATGGGAATAGTTACCTGTGCTGCCTCCCATGCCCAATCTCTATATTTAGAGTCTTTAGTTAATCTATATAAATAAAAATATGATTCAATAACTTCTGGTCTGAGTATATAGTATTTTTCTGTACTTTTGAGCGCTCTAGCTTCAGCGCCCTCCGTAAATCTGAACGCTTCAGGTCCCAATTTCGTATATGAACGATCATAAGATTCATGACAAGTCTTTGTTATACCTTTACCAACGTCCATATATTTATCTGACATATGATTTTTAAGAGTATTGGATCCTAAGGCTAGTAGACCACCTGGAAATTATTGTTATGAATTAATAAAATGTTCTGGCCAAAATATAAATTAAAAATTACCAGAAAAACATGCCAAGTGATCCATTTTGTGTTCTGGACGGTCAAATTTGAGATCAGAAAAATACATCAATCCGCTTGGAGATGTTTGGAGCATATGCTTGAAAACACCTTCCATAGCATCGTCAAACATCTGACGAACTTCGTTATCTTCCTTGTTGGATTGTATCCATGCTTTCAATAAGTATTCGTAAAAACTGTCACCAAGAGCTCCCATCGACATGTGATCTGGAACGATAACATGGTAATAATTGACCTACGTCTGGAATTTTTCATTATGATACCATTTTGGTAGCTACAGCTTAATGGTATATCAAAGGAATATCAAATCTTTTGTCAACTAGTCAATTAACTTGAATCCAATTTATTAGGTGTTAAGAGGAAAATAGAGATCCCAATATATCATTACAAACGATTATATGATGATTCTTTACTATTTTGGTGTTTCTTTTCATATGAAAATGCGGTGTTTCGTGGATTCATATAACATTTTCTTCAAACGAAATTTAGTTGTTAGTTCATTACACTTCAATAGAATGTGATACTTACGCTGTCCCCATTTTCCAGTTTTTGGATTGAAGTAATTTGGATACAATCCATTAGGTTTATCTGTTTTCTGAATAACTTGTCTTATTTTCTCCACTTTGTTACGATAAATTGGGTTACCAGTGACGTCGCTCAGATAAGCAAATTCTAGGTGCAGGGTACCAAACTCTGACAGTATACTTGATCCACCACTAGCCCATCCATAGTTTTTGCTAGTCTGAAAAAAAAAATAATAATGGGCAAAACGTCAAATGTCTAGGACCTCGATATACCGTGAATTACTACTTCAATTTTTATGAAATTTTATATGAATATTCAGGTTGGAAAGCTATTGTATCTATTTCGCCTCTTTCGAATATATGTTGGGAATTACTGTGATACAAAAAAGGTTTGAGTAGTATGTATTTGATTTAATTACATATGTACTTGACTTTTGAATACGTACCCCAGTTTTGAAATTAACAATAGCATATGGAATGCCTGTGGGAGTTTGGAAGGCTGGTAAGAGCTTATCTGCAATTTGTTGAGCCTTGTCCCTAAACATAACATCACCAGTTAACGCATAGCAAGAAAGCAAACCACCAACAAATCTAATATTCGTTTCGAACACGGAAACATCATTTGTCTGAAAAAGAACAATACATTTATTAATCATACTAGTACGCCCATAGATCTACCTTGTAGGTAGATCAATATATCCTGTAGATCTACCTAATAGGTAGATCAATGTTGTCCATAGATCTACCTTGTAGGTAGATCATCATAGCCCATAGATCTACCTTTTAGGTTGATCAATATAGCCCATAGATCCATATTTTAATTCATTCATAAATACTTCCATATCTCCTGTAAAATCGATATCGCACTGTATAAAAAATATTCATTGCACGTATATCTTCGCAAATTATGCAAGAGAAAACAAATCTAAAGCTCTTATTCCAATTTCCAGATTTCATAAGGTCTCGATGTTCCAGAAATGTATAATTGGCGCTTGAAAATTGTACACCCTGTATATAATCGTCAATCCCCACCTGTATACCTTCAAGAATTATGCAATTGAATGATAACCTATAGAGCTAACATGACAACTATAAGAAAAGTTTTCAGTTCTCCAGAGACATCTCGGAAATTGTACACTCTGTATAAACGTTATTCATCGCACGTATATCTTCGCAAATTATGTGAGAGAAATCTAACTTGAAATTTCAATTTTCAGATTTCATAAGTTTTCAATTTTACAGAAAAGCATAATTGGCGCTCGGAAATTGTACACCCTGTATAATATGGTCAATTTATCGAAAAACCTCCAATAGGCAACTTGAAAAAAAACAATGTATAATCGTTATTCTTATATGTACTTTGAAAAACATAATTATATGTGTATACTACGAAATCATTCACACAATAGACTAAACAAAAAATTGATCCATTTCAATAATCCGAAGCATTCACCGCCAAATAATATAAAAATTAATAACTGGCGAAAAATTAAGAAAAAAAAAATTATCACCTGCTGCAAGATTTGAACTCGCATCCCAAAAGAGACCTCAGATTGTACGACCGCATCCCTAACGACCCGGCCAAAATGCCTTTGCATAATTAGGTGCATTTGTGCTTCTTATAGGAATAATGTCAAAATAACTGGTGACAGATTCTATAAATTGATAAATTTTCATGAATTTCGTTTAAAAAATCGTTAAATATAAAGGAAATCGAATTAAAATATCTCTACCTACCAGTTTTCTTCGCCTCAAATGCTGATATCTTTCCAAAATGATATATTTACCTTGACAATTCACATGAAACGGAATGCTTCAAGATTTGACCAATTTCCATGAAAATATCAACAAAACGCAAAAATACCATCATAAAAGGGCGGTACATACAGGAGTAGTCTATTATTTCCTCAAATTTCTCGTTAAAAACTTTTCAAATAACCAAATGACTCCTGTAGAGGCTTCTGGCAAACCAAGCTTTCCACTGACACAAAACGATTCCGCTTGAAAATATCATAAAATATACATGGAAAAAGGGATATAAATCGCATCTGATTCATCTTTTCTTGCATATTTCCTCTCGATTCGTCCAAATTTCAACATTTCCATTAAAATATCATCTGACGTTTCCCATTTTCATTCTGTATTTCGACGATTTCATGAATGAGCACAGAATTGGTTAAAACGTCAGAATATTTTGAATAGATTATTAGATTGATCCTTGATTTTATCATATAGTTATTCATATTTCAAATAGTTCTATTCATCAAGAGCCCTCTAATGGACACAGTAAAAATAATATAAAACCTAAATATTCTAGAAACGTCAATTGCCGCGGACGTTGCTAGGCCCGTTGCTACCCAAGGACATCGTAGTATTTTCCTATTGGTCGTTCACGTCGACGTGAATCTGGAAATTCGTCGGGAAATTTCCCAAACTTTATCCGTTCATTCCCAGGTAATCCCGAAAAATCGGGAAACGGGAATATCCGCGGGAGTTAATTCGACATTTTCTCTTTCTTCCCGTACTTTTAGTTTTTCTCATATCTCTCCCAGAGCCGAGAACACTCGACCGCAAAATCGGTCCAAAATCGTTCGATTTTCGGTGGGAGGAGCGCTTACGAGTTTAATATAGTATACTAGTACGCCCATAGATCTACCTTGTAGGTAGATCAATATATCCTGTAGATCTACCTAATAGGTAGATCAATGTTGCCCATAGATCTACCTTGTAGGTAGATCAATGTTGCCCACAGATCTACCTTGTAGGTAGATCAATGTTGTCCATAGATCTACCTTGTAGGTAGATCATCATAGCCCATAGATCTACCTTTTAGGTTGATCAATATAGCCCATAGATCCATATTTTAATTCATTCATAAATACTTCCATATCTCCTGTAAAATCGATATCGCACTGTATAAAAAATATTCATCGCACGTATATCTTCGCAAATTATGCAAGAGAAAACAAATCTAAAGCTCTTATTCCAATTTCCAGATTTCATAAGGTCTCGATTTTCCAGAAATGTATAATTGGCGCTTGAAAATTGTACACCCTGTATATAATCGTCAATCCCCACCTGTATACCTTCAAGAATTATGCAATTGAATGATAACCTATAGAGCTAACATGACAACTATAAGAAAAGTTTTCAGTTCTCCAGAGACATCTCGGAAATTGTACACTCTGTATAAACGTTATTCATCGCACGTATATCTTCGCAAATTATGTGAGAGAAATCTAACTTGAAATTTCAATTTTCAGATTTCATAAGTTTTCAATTTTACAGAAAAGCATAATTGGCGCTCGAAAATTGTACACCCTGTATAATATGGTCAATTTATCGAAAAACCTCCAATAGGCAACTTGAAAAAAAACAATGTATAATCGTTATTCTTATATGTACTTTGAAAATCGGAAAAACATAATAATATGTGTATACTACGAAATCATTCACACAATAGACTAAACAAAAAATTGATCCATTTCAATAATCCGAAGCATTCACCGCCAAATAATATAAAAATTAATAACTGGCGAAAAATTAAGAAAAAAAAAATTATCACCTGCTGCAAGATTTGAACTCGCATCCCAAAAGAGACCTCAGATTATACGACCGCATCCCTAACGACCCGGCCACAATGCCTTTGCATAATTATGTGCATTTGTGCTCTTTATAGGAATAATGTCAAAATAACTGGTGACAGAGATTCTATAAATTGATGAATTTTCATGAATTTCGTTTGAAAACTCGTTAAATATAAGGGAAATCGAATTAAAATATCTCTACCTACCAATTTTTTTCGCCTCAAATGCTGATATCTTTCCAAAATGATATATTTACCTTAACAATTCACATGAAACGGAATGCTTCAAGATTTGACCAATTTCCATGAAAATATCAACAAAACGCAAAAATACCATCATAAAAGGGCGGTACATACAGGTGTAGTCTATTATTTCCTCAAATTTCTCGTTAAAAACTTTTCAAATAACCAAATGACTCCTGTAGAGGCTTCTGGCAAACCAAGCTTTCCACTGACACAAAACGATTCCGCTTGAAAATATCATAAAATATACATGGAAAAAGGGATATAAATCGCATCTGATTCATCTTTTCTTGCATATTTCCTCTCGATTCGTCCAAATTTCAACATTTCCATTAAAATATCATCTGACGTTTCCCATTTTCATTCTGTATTTCGACGATTTCATGAATTAGCACAGAATTGGTTAAAACGTCAGAATATTTTGAATAGATTATTAGATTGATCCTTGATTTTATTATACAGTTATTCATATTTCAAATAGTTCTATTCATCAAGAGCCCTCTAATGGACACAGTAAAAATAATATAAAACCTAAATATTCTAGAAACGTCAATTGCCGCGGACGTTGCTAGGCTCGTTGCTACCCAAGGACATCGTAGTATTTTCCTATTGGTCGTTCACGTCGACGTGAATCTGGAAATTCGTCGGGAAATTTCCCAAACTTTATCCGTTCATTCCCAGGTAATCCCGAAAAATCGGGAAACGGGAATATCCGCGGGAGTTAATTCGACATTTTCTCTTTCTTTCCGTACTTTTAGTTTTTCTCGTATCTCTCCCAGAGCCGAGAACACTCGACCGCAAAATCGGTCCAAAATCGTTCGATTTTCGGTGGGAGGAGCGCTTACGAGTTTAATATAGTATATAAGGATCTTTTTATATTCTTTTAATACTCACCATTTGACTGAGATCTAAAGTATTAGCTACCCAGTCCCTAGCTTGTTTGAATTCCTTTTCCATCCCCATTATATACAAGGTGTCCAAACCGTCGAGTATCGTAGCCCCCAGTGGCATTGTGCCAAAAATACTGGCACTATGTCCATGTTTGCTGATAGGTCTCAGCTCATTTTTACCCCAAGCGTACTTCACATAGTTGTCCCAGGCATGTTGGGCCATCTGAAAGAAAAATCGTGTAAATTTTGTTGTCCAATTTTTTTTTTTTTTTTTTTTGAAAATTTGATAAAATATTCGACAGACCAAAAGTCGCCCGGGAAGAATTTAAGAATTCTACCGAACATTTTATAAGAAATACGGTCCAAGTAATACAATAATTGATAAGTAAGATACCGGAAAGAATTTTCTGTTTTTCGATTACTAATGGATCTGAATATTTTAGAAAATTCTTCCCACCAGAATATTATACTACATCCAATTGCAACCTTATATTATTACCTCTTGGAATCTGATCTTGAGACAGCGAATAATCTTATAATTATAGAACCTGTTTAACAAAACCTGGTACCATAGATGTTCTTACTGCAAATTCAATTTAAAAAAACTCAACCAATTGAATATAACGATTATAAATATCTATGAGGCTGAGTGTTTTTCTCAGCGTACCGATAATAAAACACTTCTTTTTTTGTTTTATAAAAATAAGCGAAGACGAAAGCCACAAGACAAGATTTATGAATTATGCAGTTTAAATTTACCGAATTTGTTTGTTGAGTGCTCTGAGGAAAGATGCAATTCTATACATTTCAGCTAGACATACCCATTTCAGAATAGTATATTCTAAAAAAAGTTGCAGAATGGGCTTGTATTAGACGATATTTTCTTCATTTCAGTCAAGTTTTGTGAAAAATTGTCTAAATTCAATGAAAAATTCCGATAATACATCCTAGTGACTTTTGTATTGTATTTTGGCAGTTGGTGTGACTGTTACGAAAATTGGCAGATTACGGAATTTGAATCGTTCGATTCGAATTTTGAAATAATTTATAATTACTCATTAAATTCGTGAATTACGTCTGACGAAATCGATTTAACACCACCAGAATTAATAAAAATTGCGAATAATGTTGCAAATCATTTCACTATATCCGAATTATATTATATTGACAATTGAAGTGTGTTTAAATTTGATAGGATCGGAAGTGGTTGTAGACAACCACAAATTGAAAAATATAACTGAAAACAATGCTGTAATGAGTTAATTACAGCACTGTTTTTAGTACTGTGATGAACTCATTACGATACTGAAATAGAGAAAACTTTTATCGTGGTGATTTTCTCGATCAAATCATTTCTGTGTTCAATTTCGTTTCATTTTCGACATTTCCATATATTCAAAACTGCAATCAACGAGTTGATCGGTCAATCTAACTTTTCTCTAATTCTGTGGTTATTCCGTTCATGCTTCCACATCTTGTAGAACAAAATCGTGCGAGAATATATCAGAAACGCACAGTTTTCATGGTTATATTTTATTATTCTATGTTAGTACTCCGAACTTTCCGCCACGGCTTTATCTGTCAATTCATCAATTTGCCTTAAAGAAATCAGTTCTGCCAACCAACATTTTTCAATGCAAAAATCAATAAAATATTTTAATGGAAATATTTCATTAATTTCAATGAAAATGCAATGAATTAGAGAAAATAATGTATAATACTCGTACAGAAGGCTCATTCTAGCACTCGTTCATTCCAAAACTCGCCACTTCGTGGCTCGTTTTTGAATTTTGAACTCGTGGAAGAATATCAATGCCTTCTGCACTTGTATTATAAATAACTATTATAATACAAGTGCAGAAGGCATTGATATTCTTCCACGAGTTCAAAATTCAAAAACGAGCCACGAAGTGGCGAGTTTTGGAATGAACGAGTGCTAGAATGAGCCTTCTGTACGAGTATTATACATTATTTTCTCTAATTCATTGCATTTTCATTGAAAATAATGAAATATTTCCATAAATATATTTTAGTGATTTTTGCATTGAAAAATGTTGGTTGGCAGAACTGATTTCTTTAAGGCAAATTGATGAATTGACAGATAAAGCCGTGGCGGAAAGTTCGGAGTACCAACATAGAATAATAAAATATAACCATGAAAATTGTGCGTTTCTGATATATTCTCGCACGATTTTGTTCTACAAGATGTGGAAGAATGCACGGAATAACCACAGAATTAGAGAAATAACTATTCTGAAACTAGTCGTTAATCTTCAATATCTTAATTCACACTTAATTCTATATTCCGAAATTTTGACTCTGGCTTTGCCATCTGTGCTCCAGATACGGGACTTATTGAGTGATTTTTAATTGTAAATTGCCATAATAACCAACTTCCAATCGGTGTTTTTCTCATTTTGTTTTCAATCTGATGATTGTGAAATAATTACATTTCTAAAGGTTCCGTATCAGAAATAGCAAACTAAAAAGTTAGCCGATAACAAAGTGATTCTTCAAAACGATAAAGTCTAATTCCTGTAATTGTATTTGAAAAGCTATGAATCAACTTTATCTCTTCGAATGTAATAAGACAGGAGATAGCCTTGGGTTATGAAATTGGCACAAGAAATTCGATAGCCAACAATTCGTTCTTTCCATTGTATTTTCAACCTTGAGATCCTTCTCGTTTAATTTTCGAGAAATAACATACTTTGTTAATCAGCTTTGTTGATTTCAAGCACATCCTACCAATTCAAGTCAGGTAGGTTTGAGATAATCATCGCATGAAAAAAAAATGTGCAAGCTTTTTATTCACGATCGATACTCTAGAAAAGCAGATTAATATATTTTTATTGATCGGAGCCCCAATGATTGGAAACGAAAAGATTATCGAGATGATAAAAAACAAGATAACTCGAGGATTATTTGAGATCTTATTAAGAAACTAATCTTCATTAATATTCAATCTTATGATAATTATTTATAATCAACTCAAAATAACACTTCGTAGAAAAATTCAGGAAAACAAATATTTGAAAAGATTTTTCAATAATAATAATAATATTTCAAATGAATCGAGAATTGATAAAACGAAAAAATTCAGCCAATAATTATGGAAATATGTTTTCTCGCCTTTCGCTATTTTTGTTGTCTTCAAACTCTACTATTTCTTGAGAAATCAAAATTTGAATACGCAGTGTGCCAGAATTAGTGGTCAATAATTAACTACTGTATTCTCCGATGATCAAAAATATTGAGGAAAATTCAAATAAATGTTTTTCAAAAAAATTTTTCTCACTGTTACATTAAAATTTAAAAAGTAGGACCTGGGAGAAGGATTTTATTTTCTCGAAAATAAAAGCAGCAAAAATCATTAAATTTGGTATTACTCTTGTTACTTGGGTGCTTTGACTACTTCTGTAAGTATACTATTAAAATTGTTCAAGGGTAAAAAGGCAGAAAAAGAAGCATTCTATATTGAGAAGTTTTAAAATACGTTTTTCTCGAAACGGCGAAATTATGAAGGAAAAAAATGAGTATATATATTCATTTAGCACGAACATTGGATTTTAGAAATCTTGCTCAGAATTCGAAAATATTGAGGTACATAAAAGTTCGTGTGAAATTTACCCTGGAAAGCCTAATTAAATTTTGATATATATATTTTTTTTTGCGTATTTTGTATTAACAGAAAAAAAATTAAACCAATGATTAAATTTTACAGGTTTTTTTTACGATACCCATTTTCTCGAACGATTCTGATATCGTTTGATTGGGATAATCGGCTTTCTCGTGAAAAAATACATCAAGGAATTGTAGATGAAAAAATGACTGCAAATTTTCAAGCCAGAATTGGTACAATGGAGAACGTGAATAGGAATTACGGATCTTGGGATGTCCCATTGTTATTTCTACAGAGTCGATATGCAAATCGTTAGGTTGGTATGTTGTAGTCGCGTGACCATTGGCGTGACCTGGAATTATTTCCAGATCCAACCAAATAAGTTCTATGAAGCTAAGTATTATCCTGTAAGAATAAGCATATTATTCTCTTATTCCTTCTGAATTGATGCTGGGTGTAAAGGGTTCTCCAATATGAATAATACAATTCAAAATGGTTATAATGGCACACTGTGTATAATTTTTGACATTGATTATGTCATTTGTGTTCACTAGGTTATATAATTTAATCATGGAAATAAACACGCTTCAACAACGTTTAGAAATCGTTTTATTATTTCATCCCAATCAGTGCTGATTTGTGGATACTGAGAGAAATTTAAGAAGAATTTCATGATCGACATAATTCACTTAATCGAGTAACTATTAGTATTGTGGACAAATTTGAGAGTGAGTATGACGAATAATGAGTCGATTAACTGAATAATGGCGTACATGAATTCTTCTTAAATTTCATTCCCAAATGAGCACTGATTTTGATAAAATAATTTCTGCACATTGTTGAAGCGTGAATCTTTCCATGACTACTGGTACAACCTACTGAACAAAAATGATTTAAGAAATGTCAAAGAATAATACACGTTGTCATTAAAACCTTTTGAAATTGTATATTTCCTATCCTAGCTAGTGAAAGCTGATTACATCAGAACATACAAAATAAAATCCTAATATTAACGTTTGAATCAATGAATCATCTCAATTCATTTTGAGCATCCAGTGGAGCACTCAATAATTATTATTATTATTATTATCAAAAACTCAGTACTAACCTCCGTTCTTTAAATATTCAGTTTCAAAATGTCACTCAAATAAATGTATTAATTTCGAAGTTATAAGGTTTTTCGTTTTTCCAAAAATCTTCCAATTTATGAAAAAATAAAATATCTCGAAAACGGTAAGTTTTAAGCATACGAAGCTTCGAACAAACTTGGGTTCATTTATTCCGTGCAATCTAAAATTCAGCAAAATGTAGGTTATTACATATGAAAAACATATGTTTGGTCATTCACGCTCTTTTGGTACACCCTGTGTAATTCCAAACAATTTGAGAATGTTACTCTAATGGAGCCCAATGATACTGTACCAAAAAAAAATCGAAAATTTCAGCGCTCAGCCATATTGGTGGTTAATGGTTTAAACAGCCTGTATATTGATTTTATTAGAATATAAAAATGTCAACTGAATCTTGCGCTTTGGTCACTTTGATGTCGTTGCATCGTTTTGATCAGTGATAAAACCTCTCCAGCACTTCTTAATTAGTAACCTTGTATTTCGTTTCTAAGCAACACGATATATTTCTACTATTAAATTTGAGATCGCAATATTGAGAAATTAAACGATATGGCTTCAGGAATTTATCTAGCCAAAAAGTTTGTGCTGGTACGAGTACATTCAAATAAATTGATCAAGTAATTACTGATCGTTAAAAAAGGCGACAGAACACAAAAAAACAGTCTTCAATATTGTTGTTTTCACACTCTAATGTCTAAAACTACTGTGCAGAGTTCTATGTGGTATTCACAGGTATATTGAGCCCAGATGTTTTTGAGATTTAGGATTTATTTGAAATCGGTTGAAGTCTTGGCAAAGCTTATCCTTAACACAGTATAAAATGTCCGTAATAAGATTTCCACACCCTTGTGTATTGACATCGGACTCTCTACGCCACTGGACCGATCGACGGTACGATTCGCATTCGAAAAACGTTTCGAAGGCATGTAAAATTCACCCGAGAAAGTAGCAAATATCCAAAAAGAAAAAAACAAGAGCTCGGGGGACTCGACCAAAACCAGTTGAATTTAGGGTCATAAAACGTAATAACGCCTAATGCTCGATTTTAAGCTTGTCTTCGTGTTCATAAACAATTCCATCATTCGCGAGGATGATGTAAGACGAAATTTGAATAAGGATCGATGAAACCGCTACACGATAAATATTCATAGATCATTTATGGATGGAACAATATGATTTTGATCGCAGTCCACGTTTTTATTACTCTGTTTTTTCAATCGCCCAATTGGAAATAGAAGAACAAAGTATATTTCAAATGGAATGTATTTTTCTCTATTTGAGTATCGTAATGAGTTCTTCACAGTACTAAAAACAGTGCTGTAATCAACTCATTTCAGCATTGTTTTCAGTTATATTTTCAGTTTTGTGGTTGTCTAGACTGACTTCCGATCCTATCAACTTTCAACACGTCAATTGTCAATATAATATAATTTGGATATAGTGGAATGATTTGGAACATTATTAGCAATTTCTCTCAATACTGGTGGTGTTAAATCGATTTCGTCAGTCATAATTCACGAATCTAATGCGTAATTATAAATTATTTCAAAACTAGAAACAACGATTCAAATTCATATTCCGTAATCTGTCAATTTTCGTAACAGTCACACCAACTGCCAAGATACAATACAAAAGTCACTAGGATGTATAATCTGAATTTTTAGTTGAATTTCGACATTATTTCAAAAAACTCGACTGAAATAGAGAAAATATCGTCTAATACTCGTTGCAGAAGGCAATTCCAACAGTCATGCGTGTTGGAATAGGAACCCATTCTGCAACTTGTTTTGGAATATACTATTGTAACACAGCAGTGGAGTATTGTGTCAATACTCTTGAGCGTTGAAGACAATCATAGAACGGAACTGTTGGTGTTTTGTGGTGGTATGGCAGGTGACGCAATCTTACTGAAACCACTTATATTCCACTGAGACACAATAACGTGCTTGTTACTGCTATTATACGGTCCGTTTCCCAAGAAAAACGGTCTAATTCGAGGTCTAATTATTTCACCAGACATCCAACAACAAAACACAAAACAAATGATATTTGAGTGGTACATTCCTGATTTATTAATCATAAGTGTATTTTTTTAAGCCCCAAATGTGTCATGTTCTTCTGTAAACAAAGCCAATGATATGAGAATGGGCCTCGTCACCAAAAATAATTTTGTGCGAAAAATCGGTATGCACTTATACAGGGTGATTCACCGCGCTGGTCTTTTTATGGAAAAATAATCATAATTCTGTGTTGAAAATTTGCATATTGGAGTTTGAGACAATCATCTTTTTACCTAAAATAATTTCAGGCCTCTACAGCTTCCTGTTATACCGGAAACAGACTACTACTTCTTTATTTCAAATGGCACATTCAGTAAATGATTGCGTCATTAACTAGATTATTTTATGACAATTTGAGTAAGATGCCATAACTTGAGTGTAAACTCAACGGCTCATGAGTTAATGGGATTCTCATGAAAAAAAATGGTGGCGACGAGGACTCACAATTTGTTGAATATTTCTCAAGAAAAAGTTTTTTTCGAAAAAGCCTTTTTTATTTTCGATTCTGCCAAAATGTAGTGTCTATCTATCTAATAGATATCTATTTAATCCATCTATCTAATGATGCAATAATATACTGGGTGTGCCAATTGAAATAAGAAAGTAGTAGTCTGTTTTCGGTACAACCGGAAGTTGTAGAGGTCTGAAAATATTTTTGGGAGTCAGCTCATTTTCTCAAACCCCAACATGAAATGTTTCAGCACAAAATTATGATAAGTCTAATTGGCCATCTCGGTGAATTACCCCGTATATACACGCAAAATATCAACCTTATCGGGTGTGTAGTCAAGGAAATATTGGGTATTTTTCTTCAAATATTCTTCTTCAACTTTCTATGCTTCTGATGATTTGATCAGCTAAAATAAAAGATTATTTCACATAAAAACTAGGAATCTCAGTTTAAATACAGGGTAATTTTTTCGATGTTCTTCTTGAATTTTCTTTTGTTACGCTATTGAAACAAAATTGTGTTGGTTTCCACCCCATAAATATTCCCATAAAATGCGGGTTACAAGTTTTCTACCATGTAACAACCTACTAAAACTAGCGGTACAGACTAAGGTGTTTTGTTAAGCTCGTTCTATTCCTGGAACTGTTTTTATCTACCAATGATCCCATTGAATGTTCGATTCCCACGACCACGTAGATTCGAAAACGCCGGTAATTATCAAATATCAGGTAATCCAATGGCGCAATTTAGTTCTCGTTAAATTCGTAAGCCTGAATCTAAATTTCCACTCGAACGATTCCGAATAGATAAAAAGCATTATTTACTTCGTGGTATTACGCTAAGTGATTACATGATTGGCGGAAAAATAGCCAAATGCCATTTGTAGATTGAGGAACATGTAGGTAAATAATGTGTTGCAAATTTCGCAGAAAAGAATCATTTCCTTCTGCGATTAAACTTTTCCGCTTCTAGTATAAATTTCTAATAATGAACTACTAGAATAGCATTTCCTGATGTGCTTTTCATTCTGCATTTCAACGGAAATCGTAGATAATACAATTGCAACAAATTGGCCGTATTTTTTGTGGTTATGAACAACTTTTTCGAGCATGACAATCCAATTGAATAACATAATATGTCGATCATTTTTTTCATAATCTATATCAGTAATTCTTAATTCGACCATGCATTTAATAAAAGTATTTTCAATGTAGATACATTCGTTAAGATTGGCCTATCTCTGAATTGTAGATTCTAGGCCTCCAAATAAGATGTTTCTGCCTAAAATACAAATATTTCTGGTTTCCAAGATATCGGGTGTTTAAAATTTAAATATAAATTTTTATTTTCGCCATAAAATTTTCATGTTTAAACAACTCCTCTTTAAAAATTAGCGATATTTCGTTTTGGACATTTTTTGGCTTAAATTAGGCATTACCTACTAATCGGGGAGACTTAGTTACATGAATCAAATAGAAGTAGTCCATCTAAAGAAGAACTAACTCTCTAAGGGAGATCTAGACAAATGAAAGTATCTTTCTTGTATAATTTTGCGTTTTTTAATATTTTGATCATACTATTTGATTAACTGAACACAACCAAGTGTAACTAGTGCTCTCTATTAGCAAAACTGAATTAGAGTTCGAACTTGCACTCCTCATGCCCAAAAACCTATAAAATTGCCAATTTTCAAATAAAATTTGTTAAGAACATAAAAATCATATTTAAACTTCAACCACCTGGTATCTCGGAAAAATTAAATATTTATATTAGGCATGTTGGTAAGAATCATCCTGTATAGGAAATTCGTTATGGTCCAGCATAATTACCAAAAAATATACAGCACGATTTGTATCATAAATAATAGATTTATAGTTTACAATAATGCAAAAAATTATAATATATTTTGGGTCAATCGTTATACGAAATAATTGAATTTGTTGGTTTTGAATCCTTGAATTTAATGTATCTGATTATCAAGCTCCCTACAATCAAAGAGAGATGTCACTTTATATATGTTACAAATTTTATACAAATATGTATACCTCTTGCTGTGTTCAAAAAAGCTCTAGACGACCTACTACAGGCGATTTTTGGATTTATATATTCTCCATAACATGAACTGTGTTAATTTAAGGAGTGGTCCAAATATTTCAGGGGTTAAATATTGAAAATGATAAAGAAACATTTGAAATATTCAAATCAGAATATTCTCAAGATATCACGTTATGAAAATTAGTTCATGGAATTCATAGAATTCATTCTGTTGAATAATTATTTTCTAATCACGAATTCCTTCATGTCATCAGTAATAAGGTCGACGGAAAAGTTTAATTATCTACTCGTCTATTAAAATGGCAATTGATGATCTTAAACGTCGAAACATCTCTCATCTTACTGGTTGAGTAATCATCCGTTTACTTTCCAGCATAAAAATAAATATGTTCCTGATAATTTGGAATTCCCTAAAATCTATGAAAATTTCGATTCTTCAAAATCCATTCATTAGAATTAATAAATTGCTGATATTCAATAACATTTTTGAAACACTTTCATACTTTCCTTTCTTTTGTAGGTATTATTAGGCCAATTTAAGTCCCCGGTTCAATGCACAGATGGCGGTGCTAGTATTAAATCATTAAATCATATAATTTTTAATTTGTACCAACCTTCAAACGATACGTATCAAAATTTGACAGCAGTCCGACCATCAGTTTGTGAGATATTGCGTTGTGAGTGTAGCTACTTTTGTTATTTGAAAAAAAGATGGAAAAAAGAATTGCGTGTGCTGATAAAATATTGCTTTTTGAAGCGAACGAATACAGTTGAAGCAAAATCTTGGCTTGGCTTCCTGCATCAGGAAAATCAACCATCAGTGAGTGGTATGCTTTAAACGTGGTGAAATGAGCACCGAAAACGGCGAACGCAGTAGACGCCCAAAAGAGACTTTCATCGATGAAAAAAACAAAAAAGATATCTTCTGAACGTGTACATCATATCATTCACTAATATTTGTACATGAGAAAGCTGCGTGCAGAATGGGTGCCGCGCGAGCTGACAATCGATCAAAAGCAACAACGTGTTAATGATTCTGAGCAGAGTTTGAAAATGTACGTCTTCATAAGTGCAATAAACCTGAATTTTTTCGTCGATTTGTGACAATGGATGAAACATGGCTCCATCATTTCACTCCGGAGTCCAATCGACAGTCAACTGAGTGGACTGCACACGATGAACCGAATCCAAAGCGAGAAAAAACACAACAACGTGTCACAAATCAATGAATACGATGGCAACATTGCATGAATTGGGCTTCGAATTGCTTCTGCATCCACCGTATTCGCCAGATCTGGCCCCCAGCGACTTTTTCCTGTTCTCAAACCTCAAAAGAATGCTCGCTGGAAAGAAATTTAGCGCCAATGAGGAAGTAATCGCCGAAACTGAGACCTATTTTGAAGCGAAAGACAAATCGTGCTACAAAAATCGTATCGAGAAGTTGGAAGATCGCTATAATCGCTGTATCGCCCTTGAAGGCAACTATGTTTAATAATGAAATCTAATTTTGGCAAAAAAATGTGTTTTACTACGGTAGATCGGAGACTCTTCAATTGGCCTGTTACAATCCTAATGTCACCGATATAACGTCAATTACAGCCTTCTCCTGTGTTGTAATTTCAATGCAATAATTACGGATGGAATGCTTAGAGCTTCAGTTAAGTTTCTTAAAAGATTACTCATTCATCAAATGAAATTCGACCTAGATTCCTTCGAGCAGCTCTAATGTGTGCGATAATAATTAGTGTCACTGGTTTAGAAATTAGCTTCTTATTTGAGTAATGCAATATGCCGGGTCCAGCCACAGCGGCTGCGGTGTTCCCTTTATCTAGGAAGGAAAGAGATAAGAATTTGATTTTTTTATAGGTACCTTATTGCTTGAGCTCTACGTTATAAAAATATTTTCGGACACACAAGGTGTTCAGTTTTTCCTGGACGACAACCAACTGCGTAATTTCGATAGGCAAAATCTTCTTCTTTTTTTTTCTCTTTCGATTTCTACGTGATATTACAATGTTATGGTCCAATAATATAGGTACGTGAATCACTCTCTTGACCGGTATATCTGAAATGGACCTGCGATATACAGGGTATAAAAACAGGTTGACAAATTTTGTGATTGAAAATTTCCAGAGTTTTCTTTAGTTCAAATTGACCCTAGGAAGCGAAATCCACTGGTTTTCTTTGAAAATTTCTTATTCATTGGAAACTTAACAAATTATACTGAGTATACATTATCGGAAAAAAAATATTTTATTACGTAGTGCTCAAGCAATAAGTTAGAGATATGGTGCACCTCGCCACTGTTTCATGACCCTGTATATTCTTTTTTTTCAGAAAGACTCGACAGAATGGTTTGACGTAAAATCACAACTTCAATGACTTTCTTCAAGTTCAATTGAATAAAACAAACCAATTTCGTCAATAACAATAACTAATCCAATAAATAAACATGTGAAATCGATAGGTTAAATCATTCACGATATAATCACGTTTTATTAACGTGAATGTAGAAATAACAAATATAAAAAACATAATGTATAACTGGTTTGAATACTAGTGGTTCTTTCATGATAATTTTATTTTTAATTTGTGGAAATTGGTGCGTTTCTTCTTCATTCACGATGGAACAGTACCAATATCAAATACTCTATACCAAACACTGTTGAATGAAATTATCAGAATCAGAAAAATCGCAGAGGACTGAATCAGGGGAGTAGTTTGGCCACACTAAATAGAGTTGCACAAGTTCGATTTGAAAGTTTGAGATTCACTTGAGTTTGACTCAATTTCAAGTTTGACTTGAAATTAATGAATCTCAATGAATTCATTGGGTCTTGTCGATGTTAAACATCAGAGAGAGAAGTACCGCACTAACCTGCAATACAACTCCTGCAGGCCATCAAAGCAGTAGCTAACATCGAAGTGTTATGGGCAAACAAAAGTATACGTATCATATTTTGCAATGAAAGGGAGTCGGGTACATTTGCAATATCAGCTATTATCTCTCCCAAATCAACAGGTTAATCATTGACGAATAACAGGAACAGAAGCGGCCCAAGAACAGAACCCTGAGGGACTCCAAGATTCAGTTCATATCATAGGTAATTATCTACCTCGACGGACATTGTTCTACCCTTAAGATGACTAAGAGGCATTAGTTACATGTTTTTAACTTAAATAAACGGTTCAAAGTATCGGTGTGTATTTTTTTGAATGGATAAAGTATAAATTAAGATTAACCGAGTTTTCAGATGAGTCTCCCTCCACTCTACCCCCGGATAACTGTACTTTAACTGTACTACGAAATAACCTATTCAATTGGATCACTTGTTACCTCTTTGATTTTATCTCTCCTCTGTGTCACAGTATCGTTAGTCCTGACCGAAGCGTCGTCTCCCTGGTAATCGTAATCGAAATCGTCAACGGCGGTTGCCGAAACATTCGGCAGAGGTTCGAATCCCGGGGAGGAATGCCCTCCCTGTCGCTTGGTGGACAGGTATATACCGGTCCACGTCATCACGAATATCGCAGACCCCACGCTGGGAGCGACGAGCTGCATCTCTCACCACGTAACGTTCGAACACAAACACAGGAATCACGGGTCAGAACAAAGAACTGTTACTTCCGACAGGACAACGGCATCACATCACCATTTCTGATTTGGAGAAGAGCACAAGAGTTATCAGCCATTTATCAATCGACATTTTATCGCTGTGATGGATATGCCGTGGAATGGAGCCAATATAATCGCGTGGTCTCAAGAAGCCAATCAAAATTACTAATTATTGCTACATTCTACTTACTATAATAAACACAGGTCCACTGTTGGATGTTCATGTTTGAAGTTGCGTTCTATTTACAGATACGATCTTTTCACAAGCGAGATCTCAAAACATCGTGTTTGACCCCCTGAGAATATGGTAGCTGAATTTTGGTTTGTTAGCCAAATTATTTTTATTATTTTATAATTTATTATTATTATTTGGTCAATAATGAATTTTGGGAACTGGCCAAGAAAAAAATTTCAAACATCCCCTGAAAATTTTACAGTTTACGTTTTTAGAATGTATACAGGGTGTTCCTTAATGATATGCTGATATTAAAAGGGGGTATTCTTGGAGCCATTTTTAGAAAAAACCTTATATGAACATATGTCGTAAACATACCAACTTTTGAGATACAGGGTGGTGAGATTTCCTGAAAAATATAATTTTTTTTTATAACCACAATGATGCTTTTGCAGATATTTCTGTAAAATTTGGAACACGTTTTTACTTCATCAAGATACATTTACTGATGTAGGAACGATTTTATCATTTTCACCAGTGGCGTCCCCATTCACTGTTGGATGTTCATGTTTGGAAATCGATCAAGGAACTAATTTTAAACATCCCCTGAAAATTTCACACTACGTTTTTGGAATGTATACAGGGTGATTCAAAATAAAGTATCAAGATTTCAGAGGAGTATTTTTCAAGTCATAATTAGTTTTTTTCTCGTAAACATGTGTACGTAAACGCTTCGTTACCGAACTACAGTCCGTTAAAGTTTCAAGATTTTTTTGATTTTTCTTCATAGCTCATTCAGTTTCCGAGATATTAAGATCAAATTTGAAATAAGGTTACGTTTAAGGGTTTACATCATCCACTATGCCGGGTGGTTTTCACAAGCTTATAGCTACAGGGTGATATCTTTTCAGGGGTCAAGCCCTTTTTCGCCCCATAAAGTTTTTTGTAGTAAGCCACTGGTGGATTTGAAGATATGAAATGAATTTTTTATTTTGTTCATTCATTTTTTTTGTCTCTTGTAATTTTTATCCATCTCCTATCGTTATCGAGAAATAAGTAAAATCATTCGCTACATTTAATTAAATTTTTTAACAAAAGGTAGGAACTTATAACAATAAAATTAAAAACCTCTGCATACATGTATATGGTTTGTGATCTAAGTGACAAGTTTGCTTAAACATCACCTAAAAAATAAAAATTCTATATCTTAAATTTGATCTTAATATATCAAAAACTGAAAGAGCTATAAAAAAAACTGAAATATCATGAAACTTTGACACTCTGTAGTTCGGTAACGAAGCGTTTGCGAGCAAGAACGTCAGTGGTTTTCACAAATTGATAATTATATTTAAAATTCTCATTTATTTCTGAGCAAATTTTATCTCCTGATTTCACTTTGTCCGGCGCATGGTTTTCGCTTAAAAAAATTAAATTCGTTTTAATTCGGGGCCCAATTCCTGAAAATTTTATGTTGATTTTTTTATGAAAATGTGTTTTTTTAAGATGTTCAGTTTTTTTTTTCAATTGAGAAATCGAACGACGAAAATATATTTTTTGAATTCTCAATCGTTTTTGAACTAATGTGAGCTCTTAATTTAATTTCAGACGATACGCAAGCAATTCCCACGGAATGGTCGCCCCATGATACTTTTGGCAATTTGTCCCTGAAGTAAAAATATTTTAATTTTTTTAAGCGAAAACCATGCGCCGGACAAAGTAAAAGCAAGAGATTGTTTAGAAATGTACAAGAATTTCAAAACTAATAAAATTTCCAAAAATTTCATAAAAAGCTGAGTCCAAGCCCTTTTTTCTCCAAAAATATTCGATACAAAACCTATACAGACTTCACTTGTGAAAATAATAAAATTGGTCCTACATCAGAAAATGTATCGAGATGCAGTGAAAACGTGTACCAAATTTCATCGAGATATCAGCAATAGCATCATTCTAATTATAAAAAAAATATTTTTTCTGGAAACTTTACCACCCTGTATTTCAAAAAATTAGCACGTTTACGACATACGTTCATATATGAAGTTTTCCTCTTGAAAATTCATTCAATATTTTATTTTAAACCACTTGCAATTCAGATATTATAAATAACTAACCCGAATCTATAATGAATTCATCATTTACAATGTACTGAAATAAACCAATATCTGGTGAATTAGTACTGATAATGAGAATATATCGTTATGTTTTACATAAACTGGAGTGTATTACGAAGAAGCATGTGATAACTTCGTGAAATCGATTTCATAATTCGAATGTATTCAACGCTTCATTGAATTATGAATACTTGGCAACGTGTGTTTAGTATAGCATCTTTTTATTTCAAGATAAATAATAATAATTTTAGTTCAGTCATCGGTATCCATCAGATTTATATTTATGAATCCATACTCTACCAATAACGTTAAAACAAAATGAACAAAGAGTTTTACTATTTTCGTAATTTTTTCTTATCCCAAGATTGTTTATAGAGTACTTGAGGACCTCTCTGATAAAAATTGTATGTATGAGTCCGGCGATAATTGTTTTCAATTCCAAATGAAACATAATATTTCATATACATATAATTATACGATTTTCACATGATGCTACAGTTTTTCAGATCTTTTTATTTTAGGTTGTACCCTTCACTTCTATGCATCAAAACGAATTAGATTATCAAACAAACAATGAAGGTCATTACAATTTCAATAATGATTTTGATACACCTACCTTCAATTGTTTCCAAGAAAATCATTATTGCAAATAATAATTCAATAGCTGTACAATGAATATAACATTCTTCCATATCCTACAAAAAAGGATTTCATATTGAGATTTTGAAACATTATTTTTTCAAATAAACTCAAATCTGAGCATTTATAATCATTGAATAACAAAAAATAGAGATCTAAATAATTGTTGACAAATGAGCTGGAATTACTGATACGGAAGTGATCAAACAGAAATATTGGTTTAAATATTATGTAAACTATTATCTACTTCTAGATTTCCTATGAAATTATGACATCACACTCTTAATAACTCAGATTTTATGACACGCATCGCTAAAAATAAAATGCTACAAATTCACACTATCGTTTATAATTTCCTACTTCATAACCGAATAAAAATGAGGAAAACACTGCCAAAAACTGAGGGGTTTTTGAGCGCTCTTTCATTCATACGCCAATTGCATCATTAGACACCACTAAATTGCATATAAGTGTATATGGAATCTCCAAGGGCAAATGAATGACGAGCGCTCAAAAGTTCCTAACTTCACATTCACATTTATTATTTTTTTTCTATATTCCGCTTGAATTTTCTATGGTCTCGACTATGCTTCAATACATCGGAAGCACCTTAAGTCTGAAAAATTAGGATTTTTTCATAATATTTTTGCATTTTCTATGGTGCATATGTGATTTCCAAGGGTGTAATTGGCGCTTGAATTAGCGTCACGACTATGTTTTCCTCATTTTCTTGATAATCTTCTTGACATTTCTATGGTACATACAAAATATCATGGGAAGCTCTATGTATATGCACACAAAATCTTCTGACTTCATCTAAAATCAGAGCTTTTGGATATTTTACTTGAAGAACCTATGGTTCTAGCGACGACATATCAACAGGAAATTTTGCATGATACATTTTTGAAGGCCTAAACTGATTCATCATGAAGAATAAGATGAAAATATAAAATCACTTTTTACACAAATAGATCGAGCATACAATATCAACATTTTGCAAGGATCAGTCTTGGATTTAGAGTGTTAAAGTCCATTTGAAAAACCAAAAAGAAACACAAAATAATTTCTAATAAGTTTTAATAGTCATATTCACAGAAATTGCTCGAAATTTCGTCAATTACTTCTGGTGGACCCTTCAGACTGAACGTCTAAGTATACATAAAGTTAACCGCTTTGAATTGTTTTAAATTTTGCCTTATGGTAAGAGATGCCGCATCAATTCTCTCCATCAAATTTTCTCCTTCATTTTTTTTTCATCAAGGTACACCACTTGTTTCATGTACCCCCAAAAATAAAAATCCAGACACGACAGATCTGGAAAGCGAGGTGGCCATGGAATAGATCCACCTTGTCCAATCCATCTTAATAATTCGAATTGAGCCAATTGAGTGCAATTATTTCGGCCATAGTGCCAATTTCAATTTCTATTGTAATTTCTTCTTTAATTGGGTTTTTCAGCCTGAAGAAAAATATAGCTGTTTATTATTTAAAATAAAGTTATTCAACTAATTTTTCAATTGAACTTTAATACCCTGTAAATCCGAAACGAAGCCTTTTTGACCTATAGTTTATATGGAAAACTAGGGTTTATATTCTCTGTTTATGTTTCTCTGCACAGCAGATTATTCAGATTTCGAATAACTGAAAAAGTGGATATAGAATTACTGTAATTTGATTTCTTTTCTTCTATGAATTTCCATCAAGAAAAGATCGAGTCGATACAATAAAAGATAAATTAGTCTAGACTCCTATGTATACTGGAGTTTTCTGTCGATCGAATGAAGTTTATTCAATCTATTTGTTTCGAAAAGTGATGTAGATACTCGTATCCGAAAAAATGAATAATATGTACACTGTTGAGTAGAAAATCTACGACTAAATTAAAATTTTATAGTTCAACATCAGATACAGATAAGTGACTTTCTGTACAATCAATCGATAGAAACTATCCAGTTTCCAATAAATTATAGTTACTTGCATGGAAAAATATATCCCGCTTCCAGACAGTAAACATGTATATCGCAAGAAAGAATCAGACATCAAATTTTGGTGATTCGATTAGAACAGATAATGTCGTGTCTATTTTTCCCACAATATCCGTTTCTTCCAGACAGTTATTTAGATATTTAAGAAGCTAACATTTTTTTTGTAAACATTTCTACTCGAACGTGTTTAGATGCACAAACGTGTTTTAAGTTTTGTTTGAAACAAAAATGAAACCCTTACCTTCTACGACCCAATTACCCAGATGGAAAAAAAACAATAAAGTAAGTCACATTTGATTTATTCTGAATTCACCCGTTAGAAAGTCATTTTTTTTTCACTGACGTGAAGTCAGATGCTTTTGAGCATATTGCGCCTTGTGCATTTCTCTAATTTGTTGATTCAATATTTCGGAAAAGGTAGTAAAATAAGTATATATCAGTACGTGTAGATTGATTAAATATCAATACTGAAATCATTCAAATTATTTCATTTTACTTTTGTTGAACCGAAAATGTCTAAGCTCATTTCGTTCTTCGAAAGTAATTATTAAATATAAAATTTTCAAATTCAATGAAAACCAATTTTCAATAACCCAAAGTGACAAAGAAGTCTACGTATCAATATCAAACATTAAATAGTTCTCAAATATTAACAAAATGAACGAAAAGGGTTTCCCATTATAGAAACATAAGACATAAAAATGATTAGACCTTGTGAAGTAAGTTTTCACAAGATCTTGTTAACTATATTACTAGGACGTAGATGATGCAATTAAGAAAAACTATTGACTATTGAATATAATTGAATTTATTTCAGTTATTAGTTTCGTATCATTAATTCGGCAACTTAAACTCAGGACCTTCGGTTAAAAAATATAATAATTTAATGGCTTTTATCTTTTTTAAGTAATTGTAGTTTTAGTCCAAAAATATCAATACCTGGTAATCTGGTAACAATTCTTTGAAAAAAGCTTTAAGTGTTACTGATAAAAAAGGTCTGAAGGAGAGCGACAACTAAATAATATGTTTTCAATCTTTGGATTTTCCCACTGTTTAAACGATGAATATTTCAGACGAGGTAAGATTTTTTTTAGTTCGGGCGATACTAGCAATTCACAATCGGATACAAAACACGAGAAAAGCATCAACTTGGGAATATTTGGTGTTCACGAAATAAATTATTATAATCAAAAAGAAGAAGAAGAAAAAGACTTGCTTTTTCATAATCAATAGCGAAATGAATATTCATTATCTGATTATCGCTTAACCTTTGAATAACAAACATATCACTTTTTGCTAAACGAAAGTTTTGCTAAATGAATGAAATCAACTCTAATAAATTTTCTTTGTGATGTGAAACCTGATGGTACTTTCAGCTCCTTCAAATATAAAATTCCCAGAAACACACCCAGCAAATTCTTCTAGAATCGCTAAATACTGTAATTTTCAGTAAATTAATGATTATTCGCTGAATATAAGATGGATTTACATCACATAGCAATCTGAAGATTTTTCTTCACCTCTTAAAGATTATCACATTACAAAACTGCATTCATAAGAAAACTTGAACGAAATTAGGTTATGCTGATTCCATATTCCAATCCAATAATTCATTCTATCGAACATAATTAACAAATCATGATAAAAAAATGTCGTTCAACTAGAATTCCCGATATAAACATTATACTATCAGGAATTCTCAAGGTTATGCAATATAAAGGAGAAACAAATTCAATTAATCCCATTCAAATTGTGAGTTTTTTTTAGATCTATATGACGTGAAAATTTTATGTAAATTTTTTATCGAATAATAATTAATGTGACGATCTAAATTAATTTAGGAGCGATGCTAATTAGGAATTCGAGAAAAGCGAAAATAAAAACATTTGCGCGCAGTTATTTTGGAATTCAGAAATGAACTTGGCTTCCAGCTGTTCACGTTGTACAGGGTGGGCCGAATTTGACACTTTTGAATGAGAAGTAGTATTTCTATACTAGATGGAGATGTTGGTGTCTGAGGGCCAATTTTCATGAGAAACTCATCGGCGAAAACTGCATCTCCATAGTTATTACCCTTACATAGTTAACGGGTGTTTTTAAAAAATGTTCATTTACGAAATATTACTGTTAGCGGCCGGGCAGAATTGATTCGGGGACATCAGTGAGTCGAATCTAATCGTTTGAGACCATTTCCAGCTCAAAATTCAGGAAACTAACGCTCAAAATGTACAGGGTGTTCCAAATTCGATGCTCACTGAAAGCATCTCTAGAACTATATGGGCTAATTTCATGATCTAAAGTAAAGTCTCCTTTAGAGATGGAACGTGTTCCAAAAACCAATTTAAAGGTTAAAGGAAACTTTAGAGTGTCCTCTAGCCTTGAAATTAGTTTTTGGAACAAATTTCATCTCTAAAGGAAACTACTTTAGATTATTAAACTGGCCTTGGAAAAAAATCTTCAAGATCCCCGATCTTTTTTTTATAATAATAAAATAACTAAGCAGATCATAGATGTCTTGATTCGTTATCGAGTTACAGAGTGTTTCTGAAAAATGACTCTTTCGAATATATCGCTATATCTTGGTTTATGTTAGAGATATTCGAAAATTTCTAAAACGTTTTTTTTTTTCTCGGTAATTTGTTTGGTAATGCGAGAAGAATCAAGATGTCTTTGATCTGGTTTTTGATACCTTATTATTTCGAATAAAGGGTTCGGGGATCCTTGAAGATTTTTCCCCAACATCCAGTTGCAGGAACGTTCATTAAAATTCAATGGCATCATTTAAATTTCAAACCTCCAGTAGAAGGAGCTATTGGCTACCTGCAACGTTTAATGGAGGATTAAATTTTCAATTACGGCATTAAATTTTGATGAACTTCACTGCAACTGGGTGTAAGTCTTATAGTTCTCGAGATGCTTTCAATGGGCATCGAATTTGGGACACCCTGTACTTCTTCCTGGCCTTCCCACCCAATGCTAAACAAACATTTGCAGGACCAAAGGAAATGCATCACAACTGCTGAAGGAATACCGATAACGCATCCTACCAGCAGCATCACTGTCGGAGAACATGGACCAATCGTCCTTTACGACTCGAACCTGATAGAGTCCCTGGCTCACTTCAACAGGGAAAGAATACCGGAAAGAGTTGTTCACGCCAAAGGTTCAGCTGCGTTCGGTTATTTCGAGGTCACCAATGACATCACCAAATACACCACGTCCAAAGTCTTCGAGATGGGGAAAAAAACTCCGATTGCGGTCAGATTTTCAAGAGTGGCTGGCAGTTTGGGGTCGGCCGACACAGATCTGGACCCAAGAGGTACAAACACTGTACAGGGTGTCCCAAATAGAATTCTCACTGAAAGCATCCCGAGAACTATAAGACTGAAAGAAAAAATCTTCAACCTCCGATCTCTTTTTTCGAAATAATAAGATAAAAGAAAGCAAATCATAGAGATATTGATTCGTTCTCAAGTTATAAGGCGTTTCTGAAAAAGGACCTTTCCAAATATTTGCAGCAAAAATTTTTCAGAAACGCCCTGTAACTCGAGAACGAATCAAGATATCTATGATGTGCTTTCTGAAATCTTATTATTTCGGAAAAAGAAATTGGGTCTTATAATTTTTGAGATGTTCTAAGTGAGCATCGAATTTGGGTCACCCTGTATAATGTCTTTCATTGTACAATGACAAAACAATAAGTGAACGCCAACGGGTTTCTTACCGTCACTTTACATGAAATTTTCATTGTATAAAACTTTTGTAATAACGGTCGCGCCTCTTAATATACAGGGTGTTTCATTGGTAAATGTATATACGTTAACCTGAGGAAGAGCTACCCTAGACGAGTCCAAAAAACCTATATATGATAGGTCTAATCTTCCCCATGGCCGAGATACAGGGTGGTTTATGAATTCACCAATATTTTCAATTCCTTATAACTTTTGAACCACCCAGTATATTTGATTGATATTTGGATGTCCCATATTTTTCTAATACGGACCTGATTTTTTTCAATTTTTCAATTAATCGAAGGACCTAATAGAGTTAATTGTTCGTTCCAAATATCAATCAAATATACTGCGTGGTTCAAAAGTTATAAGGAATTGAAAATATTGGTGAATTCATAAACCACCCTGTATCTCGGCCATGGAGAAGATTAGACCTATCATATATAGGTTTTTTGGACTCGTCTAGGATAGCTCTACCTAAGGTTAACGTATGTACATTTACCAATGAAACACCCTGTATTACCCTGTGTATCTCAAAAACTGATCAAAGCCATAGAGTAATAAAAATAGATAGAGGAAGTAAACGCAATTTTTACATGACCCCAACATGAATAGATTACGTTGTCGGATTGTGATATATTTTCAAATCCACAATTTTACTATATCGTTATGAATGAAATATTTTTATTTGAGTGATTCCCGATAAAATATGCAAATTTAAATATTTTGAGTCTGATAGTTTTCCTGATTGTCGAATTTATAATAAGCACAATATTTATCATCTTCTGTATCAAGGTTTGGCAACTTTTGCTCTCCTAGTGTCATCGGTTGTTTAAAGTCGTTTGGCGCGCTCGAAGTTTGTTTTCTGAATTTCTGATATGTTCAGGTATTTCTTTCAATATATTTTGAGTTGATATGAAACGTTGATTCGCTATGGGACATAAGAAGTGCGTCTTTGTGTAGAAATTCGTGAATTGAGTGAAATATCGTATCACTGATACGTTTTCATTTCCGCGCGCTTCATGTCAAATTTGATAGTTCAAGTTGGGGACAAAATTTGTGTACTAAAAATGACATGCTCTCTCTACCTATGTTTATTACTCTGAGATATGAATCAATAAAATGGAGCATTGTAGTTGAATGATAGATAATGCCCAAACCACTCGTGAGTGTTATTTCGAAAATCCCAAGCGGTCTATTAAACGATCTCCTCCTTGACAGAATAAATAATAAAAAAAGCAGACGTCTTAAAAGAATTAGAGACATAATGTGCTTAAATAATTGCACAGATCGATGAGATAATGGTGAGTTTTCCGCAATTACTTCCTTTTAAAGAGAGAGCGAGAAAAACGATACCGTTATTTCCAGTTCAACCATCAGTTTGGCGCACTAACGGACGATCAATCGATGGTTTTCCTTATTTAGAAAGTCGAAGGAAAGTTTACTTCGAGGAAAGGTACGGCACTGCACAATGATTACGAACGAGTATACAAGTGTAAAGAGAGCACTGACCGCGTCCAACATGCTAATTAGCTTTCCATTGAAAGTGAGTTAGAATCATTTCACAGAAATTTTGGTTCCAACTACCATTTATTCTCCCATCATTAGTAGTAGGTTTCCCAGAACACTACTACCAAACAAATTACAGGAACGCTGCAAATGTCCATATTTCATGCTACCATATTTTTCCACAACAAGTCTTTTTAATGTTGTATAATTTGAAATTAGAAAATAAAATTTATTTGAAGATCAACTAGTACCTAGATTGTCATTCACCAAAATTAATGGATCAGAAAGTTCGAAAACAATAGTAACATCAATAACAAAGAATGCCATAAAAATATCATAAATTTGAGGAAAACAGAAATCTCGAATAAGTTTGAATTGATCTGATTGTTTCTATTCGATGAAATTGAAAATAAAAAAGAACACCATGAAATATTTCATAATTTACTACTCCGATAATAAATTCTGGAATTCTGGATAAAACTGCGTTCAACGAGTAAAATGTTTGTCATTCCCAATTTTAAATAAAGTAATCAAAAATTTGATATTAAAAACAGAATATGAATGTTCGAAAGAACCAATTATATCTAAATATCAACATATTTATGTAGGACTGTAATATATGTTTTTTGTCCTAATAATCTTAGACCCCTTTCAGATCTCTAAGAAGATCACCGTTTGTATGAAATAACAGAACCGATTGTAACTAATGAAAATGCACATATTTAAATATCAATCTATCAAATCTCATTCACAGGTTTTGCAATTAAATTTTATACAGAAGAGGGCAATTGGGATTTGGTTGGAAATAACACACCGATTTTCTTCGTCAAGGACCCCATTTTATTCCCTCAATTCATCCATTCTCAGAAACCCAACCCTGTTACGAACCTGAGAGAATGGAATCAGTTTTGGGACTTCCTTTCTCTTAGACAAGAATCTGTGCACCAAGTTATGTTTCTATTTTCTGACAGGGGAATACCAAAAAGTTATAGGCATATGCATGGATATGGCTCGCATACTTTCTCATTAGTTGATAAGAACCAGAAGCTCATTTACTGCAAATTCCATTACAAAACCGATCAAGGTATGTTTGTTTCTATTGGAAAGAAAAATTATACAGGGTGGCCATTTGAAAACGAAACAGACGAGATTACAGACGAAATAAAGTTTTTCGATAGAAATGCTCGGACAGGTCGATTTCTGTTTCGAGGGGGACAACTTAAGATGTAGGTTACGGACGCATAGCGCTTCAACCCTTGCTACTACAACCCTCACCCCCAAATTTTGAATAGGGAAAATGGGGTGAGTGATACCTCATTTGAAAGGTATTTTTATACTGATTTCAGCACAGTAATTGTTTTTTCATTTTATGCATTAGTTCTCGAAATATTTTCAACAAAGTATTTGAAAATGAAGTAGTGTTTTCATGGCACTTGTAGTGTTTTGTGAAAAATCGACATTTTGAGCTTCAAAACAACCATGACTGTGGCTTCCTTCCTAACTAACTAACGCATGAATATTTCGAGAACTAATGCATAAAATGAAAAAACAATTACTGTGCTGAAATCAGTATAAAAATACCTTTAAATTGAGGTATCACTCACCCCATCTTCCCTATTCAAAAATTGGGGGTGGGGGTTGTAGCAGCAAGGGTTGAAGCGCTATGCGTCCGTAACCTACATCTTAAGTTGTCCCCCTCGAAACAGAAATCGACCTGTCCGAGCATTTCTATCGAAAAACTTTATTTCGTCTGTAATCTCGTCTGTTTCGTTTTCAAATGGCCACCCTGTATTTCAGCCGTTTAAAGATATTGAATCGTAGAGTACTGAATATTTTCATTAGAGAATCTAGATGAACAATTTGCTAATCAATGATCCACTTTAACATTAAAAAATATAATAAACCATTTTATTTTTTGAGGTATTAAGAATCTTACACCTGCAGAAGCCCAACAGATTGCTGGAGAAGATCCAAATTATTATGGCAGAGATCTCTATGATGCAATAGAAAATAAGGATTATCCATCATGGACTTTTTACGTTCAATTAATGACTCCACAAGAGGCTAAACAAAAAAGTTATGATCCCTTTGATATCACAAAGGTGTGGCCCCATTCTGAGCATCCTCTGATAAAGGTTGGCAAGTTGGTGTTGAATAAAAATCCCTCGAACTACTTTGCAGAAGTTGAACAACTAGCATTCAGTCCTAGTAATATAACTCCAGGAATATGGATTTCCCCCGACAGATTTTTACAAGGTCGTTTATTTTCTTATGCTGATGCCCATAGATACAGACTGGGAGCAAATTACGCCCAACTACCAATAAATTGCCCCTTTAAAATTAACACTTATGAACGAGATGGTGCTGCAAATATAATAAATCAAGGAGGTACTCCAAATTATTACCCCAACACTTTTAGGGAAACACCTGAATGTCCTTATAACTATCCACTACCACAACATATTGAAGGAAATGTTGGGCATTATGATACAGGAAAAACTGAGAATAATTATCATCAAGCCAATATCTTTTACAACAAAGTTTTGGATGCCACTGCAAGAGGACGACTTGAAGATAACTTACTGTCTACTATTAAAAAAATAACATGTGAAAAAGTGAAGAATAACGTTTTGCAAATGTTTTCTAATGTAGATCAGACTTTTGGAGATAATTTGAAAGAGAAATTGAGAAAATCTATAAAGCATGAAGGATTTTAAAAATTTTCAATTTTTTTATGGAACAATTATAACATATCTACATATTGTTTTTAGCAGAAATATAAGATATATTTTGTGAATTATTCAATGAAACAACTGAGAATATAAGGTACTTACTTCTTTGATTTTATTTCTTCTTTCTCTTATAACTGGGTCACTATCTTCCCCATTAATAACTAGAGGATAATGATCACTGCTAGCTGGTGGAATGGTCACAATACCAGATTCATGAGCATATCCTTGCTTCCCCTGATTAGAGGGTGTGGAGGTCCTACGATAAAATCTACCAATATCTGGTCTCTCCAAAACTTTCAGTTCAGAATCTTGTTCAATTTTAGCTCTGAATTTTTCTCGATCCCCAACTAGATGAGGATCTTCACCCTGAGTATCCATTTCATGTCTCAATAACTTTGGTGCCTCTCTACTGTTGTCCAAGGGTGGAGGAGGTATTAAGAGCTCTGGAGCTGCTCTTTTGAAATGATCATACACTCTATAAACACTTTCAGATCTGGTAGCCGAGTTTCGAAATTCAGGTAAAAAAAATAATGTTCCGAAACACACTAAACCAAAAGTTATAAACACTAATAAGATAATGTATTTTTCGCATGACCTAAATGATCTCCTGGAAAAGGATAGAGGAATTCTATTTGCTAACCTTTGATAGGATGGAAAGATACTTGTTGTCATTTTTATAATTAAATTAATTAAAATTTGTTATCAGTCTTTCAATAAACACTATTACCCGAACTGTATTGACACCTGCCTGTGTCATTTGTTTTCTTCACGGTAGCAGAGTGGCTGCAAATGAAAATGACATGTGTTATGTTGACCGTGCACTTGACAAATGACAACAGAATAGTTTAAAGCATTTCTGCAATCTGACATGCAGAAAAAGTTTTGATCTTAACGAACTAAAATGTATAGCGGTTGAAACTACAGATTTTAACTTTCATTATGTGAATCTTTCACATTACACCAAATAATCTGCTCTATTTTCTTCTATAATTTATTATTATTTAGTATTATCTTAATAGTATTAATCAATATATGAAATTAGTTTAACTTTTATGTTAATAAAATAAGTAAATATATACATATACATATTCATCACAAAGTAGTTCATAAATATGGAATTATTGGAATTAGTTCAATGTGAATTTTTGAAAATATAACCTCATCTTCATAACTAGAAAAATAAACGAAATATTCCATATTCTTCATTTTACTTTAAATGCGCAAGTATTTAAATAATATATATTATGAATGATACTTTGGATTATTTTGCCGAAACTCAAATAGAGAACTTCGTTACAGAGAATTTATTGAAAACACAACGAAACCAAGACATTGAAGGAAGTTCCCGGGAATTACAAAGCAGTATATCATTTGACGATTCCCTATTTTTACAAGACTACAATTCCCAAGTATTATCTGCCATTAAATACGGTGATAATTTACCAATTGAAAATAGTAATGAAGATAATTCGAAACAAAATGAAAATGATGTTTTTCGAAATGCCACATTGGATCAGAAGAAGTTTGAGGAACTATCATCTAACAACACAACTGAAAATAATATAACTGTAGACAATGAAAATCAATCTCTGAAAAATGTCTTTTTTCTTACACATAATATAAATCAAGAAAGTAAAATACATAATGGTCATTATTCAGAACTAGAATTATCAGATCCTTCAAAAAAGATAAATGATAATTCCGATAATTTTATTTCACCAGGGCTGAACAATAAAGCAGTGGAAGAAAAACTTATAAATACTCAATTTAATGGGAATGCAATATCACAAAAACCATTTGAAGTTCCAGAAACTCCTCTTGAAATTTTTGAAGTGGAAGAAACAGAACATTGTAGTAAGGATATTATTAAAAATGATAAGCTAACAGTTGATATTGATTCTAGAGACAGTCAGTTGTTGTCATCTTGGGGTTTACCCGAATCAGTATTGAAGAGCTATCGAAAACGAAAAATTACATTAATGTTTGATTGGCAATTAGAATGTCTAAGTAAAGATGGTATATTTGATAAAGATAAAAATCTTGTTTATTCAGCTCCTACCTCAGCTGGCAAGACCTTGGTAGCTGAAATATTGGCAATGAAATGTCTTTTTGAACGAAAAAAAAAAGTTTTATTTATTCTTCCTTTTATATCAGTTGTTAGAGAGAAAGTATACTATTTTCAAGACCTTTTGGGTTCATCAGGCAAAAGGGTAGAAGGATTCATGGGTTCTTATAATCCACCAGGAGGTTTTCAATCTGTTCATTTAGCTGTTGGTACGATAGAAAAATGCAACAGTTTAGTGAATCGGTTGATGGAAGAAAACAAATTGGAAGACATAGGTAAATTGTTTAAAGTTCTGTTCCTGTAATGTTCTGAACAATTAACTTTTTTGACAATCTATTTGCCTTCTAATCAAATTTATATTTACAGGATTGGTGATTATTGATGAAATGCATTTAATTGGTGACCCTCATAGGGGTTATCTGTTGGAATTATTATTGACTAAATTGAAATATGTGATGGCTAAAAATACAAATGTACAAATTCAGATAGTTGGAATGAGTGCCACACTACCAAATCTAGATTTATTAGCCAATTGGCTAAATGCAGAATTATACACTACAAACTTCCGACCAATTCCACTTCATGAGATGGTTTATGTCAATAAGGAGCTATATAATAATGAATTCAAACTTTTGAGAAAGCTATCAACTTTTCCTGATCTAGTCACAGATACAGATGATATATTACAGCTATGTCTTGAGACAATCAAGATTTCATCTTCAGTCTTGATATTTTGTCCTACAAAAAATTGGTGTGAAAATCTAGCACAACAAACTGCAATGGCTTTCTGGAGAATTGGAAAGTCAGATTCAGAATTAAGTAAAATATTACATGAAAACCTGAGCATAGATAAAATATCTGAAATTCTAGAACAACTAAAATATTGTCCATCAGGTTTGGATAGGATATTAAAAAACACTGTTGCTTTTGGAGTAGCTTTTCATCATGCAGGTCTGACAATGGAAGAAAGGGATATCATAGAGGGTGGATTCAGAAATGGTGGCATAAAGTTGTTGATTGCAACTTCAACTCTTTCTTCTGGTGTTAATTTACCTGCTAGAAGAGTTATCATTCGATCTCCCATATTCAATGGACGTCCTATTGATATTTTAACATATCGTCAAATGATTGGACGTGCGGGTAGGATGGGTATAGATACAGAAGGTCAAAGTATCCTGATCTGTCAAAAATCAGATTATAATACAGCGAAATTTCTAACTCAGTCTTCTTTAAAACCTGTCTCTAGTTGCTTGAAAGATGTTAGTAAATTTAAGAGAGCTATTCTAGAAATAATAGCTAGTGGTGTTGCCTCATCTCCAGAAGATTTAGAGGTTTTCTCTAAATCCACACTGATTTCAATACAAGAAGATGAAACTTCAGAAAAATTAAGTCCAGTATCGCAAGTGGTTGAATTTTTGAAAAACTTCAATTTTATCAGATTACAGAAAACTGAAGATGGCTTGAATAGGTATATGCCAACAGCTTTAGGTAAAGCATGCTTATCATCTTCTTTACCTCCAGGAGAAGGTTTGGAATTATTTACAGAACTAGAAAAAGCAAGACAGTGCTTTGTGTTAGAAACAGAGTTGCATCTTATTTATTTAGTGACACCTTATAGTTCATGTTACCAATGGCCAAGAATAGACTGGATGCTTTATTTGGAATTTTGGGAAAAGTTGCCACTGAGTATGAAAAAAGTTGGTGAACTAGTTGGTGTTCGAGAATCATTTATAATAAATGCAACGAGAGGTTCAGTCCAAGAATCTCCAAAGCTATTAATCCACAAGAGATTTTTTATAGCTTTGGCTTTGCAGGACTTGGTAAATGAAAAACCTTTAGATGAAGTAGCTACAAAATTCACTTGCAACAGAGGTCTACTTCAGTCTCTACAGCAATCTGCTTCTACATTTGCTGGAATGGTCACATCTTTCAGCCGACAATTAGGATGGTCTAGTGTAGAAATTCTTATCTCACAATTTCAAGATCGGCTCCAGTTTGGGGTGAGCAGGGATTTGTTAGATTTAATGAAGTTGCCTTGCTTGAATAGCAAACAAGCAAGAACTTTCTATGATGCTGGAATTGAGAATTTAATTCAACTTGCTAATTCAGATGTTTATACTATAGAAAATATTTTACATAAAGTAATGCCTTTTGAAAATGCTCAAGAAAGAGAAGGTGAAAATGAATATGATTTCAAAGAAAGAAATAGACTAAGAACTATTTGGATAACTGGAAAGCAGGGTTTGACTGAAAGAGATGCTGCAAATTTAATTTTGAATGATGCCAGGAAATATCTCGAGCATGAAATGGGTGTTAAAAACATAAAATGGGGTACAGAAAAGGACGAAGAAAATTCAGAACAGGAAACAAATACTTTAGGTCAAACTATAGATGAAAAAGAAGAGCCAAGTATAAACAATGAATCCGCAATACAAATGAGAAAACATGACAATCCAGTGAATCAAATAACAACTAATAGTAAACCAGTAAAGGATGTGTCAAATAATCATAAGCAGATTAATATTCAATCAATATTACCTCAAATTAATAAAGTACATATAATAAATGACTCTAGACCAAAAGAACCATTACCCAAAAATGAGAATATATGTTTCGATAGTGGTATATCCTTACCATCAGAAACACCAAGAAGTAATGGATCTAGTTTGAATTCCAGTTCAAACGATGATTTATTCGAAGAAAGTTTAGAGGAAACAATTGAAAAAGTATCCTCATTATCTGTTGATAGCAGAAAAAGAGTTCATAAATCAAAAATGGCCCCAATTTCAAAAAAAGTAAAAGTTGATACAGATCAGAATATTCCTATACAATCTCAAGATTCATCTTTTGATTTCAGAGATAAAAAGGATTTGTCATCTGAACCTATTGATTTATCGAAGTTTTTTATTATTGATGTATGTAAACATCATAAACTATACCAAAGCTTCTGTATGGAATTGAGAAACCAAAAAAAAATTTGTTTATCTTTAGCTTGTAGAAATATAGAAGATGGTACACCAAAAATAGGACTGAATGTAGAAAAAATTGCTAGAAATAATTATAAATATATTTTTGAAAATAGGAAAGTAGATGGAGTAGCAATCACGTGGGATGGAAAACACGTTTTTTATTTATTTATGGACGATAATGGCTGTGAAGAAAAATTCAATATACTCAAAAATTATCTACAAATTAAAGAAAATTGTGTTGAATTCTTTAATAGTAAAGAATGTATTTTAATGTTAAATAAAGCTATTGGCCTTGATGTGTGCACAAAAATAGAAGATCCTAAAGTACTGGACTGGCTACTTGAACCAGATGGTAGAGAAAAGGATTTCCATTCAATGGTATGTCGATTTTACTACTTTCGATAGCTTGTATAATAATATTCTGAATATACTGAATACTTCTATTGAAGAACAAATTTTTGGATTTATGATTTCTTCGATGTACATACTTAATTTCTTTTTTTTGTCAAGGAATTATTTCATTATTTTATGGCATTCTTTCACTGAGAGTATTTGTTATGGATTTTTATTTATAATTAAAATTTATATTACATTAATTCAAAGATGTGAATAAAAATAAAGATTTCAGATGAACAAATATTGCCTTGAAGCTAAAGGCCTTTCAACACTAATGGAAACTTGTAGAGGTCATCAAAGTTTGGGTATGAATGTAGAAAATTCGATAGAGCCAAGAATGAGAGCATCAGTTGAAGCTGTAGTAACTTGGAATTTGATGGCTGTCATGAAAGAAATACTTGCGGAGTATCCCAATAATGTTATTGAAACATTTGGTGAGTAACAATGATGTGGTGATATAAGTCACTTAAATTCAGTAAAGATTCAAGTAGAATCCATTTTTAATTAGATTCTATTCATTACAAATCATGTTATTCATTTTATAATAGTTCAGAATAGTATTTTCATTTTGTTTCTATGTCTTGCTCCTATAAACAATTGAATTCATTGAAAAAAATTATGTTAATTTCAGAATTAGAAATGGATGTAATATTGATTACTTCAAAAATGGAAATATCAGGTATAGGAATTGATATATCTGCCTTGGAATCTCTTATGTCTTCTATTAAGTCAAGTTCTAAAGCCATAGAACAGAAAATTTTTAGTATAGCTGGTAGGAAATTTTCACTCACTTCTAGTAAAGAAATAGCAAAAGCTATAGGATTAAGAACATCTAAAAGAACAAGTACAAATAAACAAATCCTAGAAGAAAGTAATCATCCTATATCTAATCTCATAATTATTTGGAGAAAATTATCTTGCACGTTGAGCAAGATGTTACAACCGTTGTTAGGTATGATAAAGAATAATAGAGTGCATGGAAGATATATATCTCATACTTCAACTGGTAGAATATCCATGCATGAACCCAATATTCAGAATGTAGCTAAAGACTTCGATTTTGAAAATACAATTAGCAAGGAGATAGTTTCTATAAGCTGCAGAAGCATCTTTATCCCCAAAAAAGACAATATCTTCATATCAGCTGATTATTGTCAACTAGAATTGAGAATGTTGACTCATTTGTCTGGTGATGAACTTTTACGTAATATATTAAATAAGGATGGGGATATTTTTAAGAGCATAGCTGCAAAGTGGAACAAAATTTCTGAAAAACAGGTGTGTATATAATCCAAGAACACTTCTTCATTGTAAAGTATTTACTTTATTATCACACTTTCATCTTCTTTTCATGGCAAAGATTGCATTTTTCAGTTTCAAGTGAACCAGAACAAAAAAAAATCAAAACGTATAGTCATTCATTTTCACAGCATTTTTTTTTCAGGTGACAGAAATTATAAGAAATCAAACAAAACAAATTTGTTATGGAATCATTTATGGCATAGGAAGTAAAGCATTATCTCAACAACTGAAAATTGGTGTTGAAGAGGCTTCAACCTTTATGGAAAATTTTAAAAATACTTATCCTGGTCTGAAAAAATATATACAGAATGTTATAGATCACTGCAGGGAAAAAGGTTTTGTTGAAACTATATCTGGCAGAAGGAGAAATCTATCACTAATCGGGGATGAAAATCCAGCAATAAGAAGTAAGTTGAAAATTATATACATATCTCGACAAAGGTTTTACACACTTGTTCAAATTCGTATTTATGAAATTTCGGACAAATCTCTTCATTTCATTGTATCGAGTGTCCCAAATTTATTGTCTAGTGAGGGGATCTCAGAACCGCTTTGAGCTAGAAAAAATTAATGGCACATTTTCGGGCTAGATTTTTGAGATAATTCATTTGGGGAAAACCGCAACCTCATAAGTTCAACTGTTTTCAAGTTATAAGAGAATATAGATATTTGGACCTACAATTTCAACCTGAACACCTATTTGAAAATTTCATTTCTCTCTAGTACATTCTGTTCTTGTACACAGTGGATAGCTGGACAGAATTGATTTCAGCTTTGACTAACTTTCGTTATGTTTTGTTCAAAGGTCATGCAGAAAGACAGGCAGTAAATACAACTATCCAAGGATCAGCTGCGGATCTTGTAAAAAATGCAATGAAGAGGATTGAGGATAGTTTTAATGACAATTTTGAGTCAAAAGAAAAACCAACTCTAGTTCTACATTTGCATGATGAACTTCTATTTGAAGTCAATAGGAAATATCTTTCCAAAACCGCACATTTATTAAAAAAATGTATGGAATCAGTTAGCCTTTCTGTTCCTTTTCCAGTGAAGCTCAAGATTGGCGAGTCCTGGGGCACTTTGAGGGAACAATGTGATATTTATTGAATTATTATATTTTATCAAAAGAAGAACTTATCAAATTTTTAGGTAATAATTTCCCATTGTTTTTTATACTTGATATACATTAATGTCCTGAATATATTTTATTAAAAAGCTTCAGATGTTTGTTTTGAACATGCTTGTATTGCATGAATTTTATTAGCTGAAGTAGAGAAAAATTTTGTGATTACTTTCAGAACAAAAAATTTTTTTTCACAATTTCTGCTCGAAAAATGCCTTTCAAACCATTCTGAACAACTATGGTTCCATGTCTATCTATGTGCTCATATTATTAGTTTCTGCAAATTCAATAAAACTTGTTATGGAAATCCTATTTGGTGTTATACAAATTTCAGCCAGATATAAGGTACACGTTAACAATACGCAATTCTCAGAAAACTCCAGGAATAGTTTGATTAGATCAAAACAAATTACTTTGGAGGGCGTATTATTAGGAGAAGGATGGGGAAACACAGTGTTTCAAACCTTTTGGCAGAGTTCATGTAAAATCCATTTCAATAGTAATTAATAATATAATACAATTATCATTTATGTACAATGCATTATTGGTAATATGGACTAGAAGAAATATTTCTTATTTGTCTGTTTGATGCGGAATTGTGAGAGAGACTTTAATTCTTTTCTTTCCTCCATAGCCTTCTGCAAATGCACAGTATTGATTTCCCCACTACAAAAAATTTCATTAATAAGGCAATTCCACCCAATACAAAACTTAAATGATATTCAAAAAATTATGTTGCTGACATAGGTCTTGCGTTAATTCATTTCAATTGAAAATTATGATGCAGTCAATGTAAAAATTTGCTTTACACCAATAATTAATACTCACTCAAAACTACGTGAAGTAGTTGCTATGTGTAATGAACGTCTCACAAGCTGATTAGCTAAACATTTTACTGCTTCTAAAATCATTCTCTCTGCTCCATTTAAAACAACATTATCTTCAATCTGTTCATTTTTCAAAACAATTCCACATTCTAGAGCTTCCTCTCGAATATACGAACATTCCATTTGAAGAGATGGATCTGTTATATTTACACATGATATTTTTGATTTTTTCTTCTTTGGAGATACTAAAATAAGTTTCAAATACATAATAATATTAGGAACAAAATATTAGCACATACCTGACTCATTTAAGATGTCTAAGGAAATGTCAGGAGTACATACAGGAGTGTTGTAAGGTATATCCAATGAAGAACTAAAACAATTATTTATCAGTTTGATTTCAGCTGTATTCTTTTCAAGTGTATTGAAATCAGTATTAGGAGTATATCCATGGGATTTTCCATATGTCATTATTGCCTTGGCACTCCATTTTTGATGTTCATAGACTTCTTCAATATCTATTAAATTTTTAATTATTTTAGCTCTACTCCACTGAAAAGTAAAAATCATTAATAACGGAACTGATAGGACATAAGATTCAAATGAAAATATTAAAATACACAGAAGTTCTTCAATATTAACATTTTTTTTTAAATATATATCTTTTTAATCCCCAAATAACAACTCTTTCCCTTTTGAGCCTCTAACATATACTGTCCATTTTTTTTCCAGATGACGGTATTCATTTAAAAATAGTGCCTACTATTATTTGATTTTTTAAATAATTATTTCAAGAAAATAATCAATATGACGAATATGATCTAAATATGAAATTTATTTTGCATGTGAGATGCTAAAAATTAGGCTTTTAACAGAATAAAAAAGTAACTATATAACTTTCGAACAATGCTTTTGAAACTGACAGATTTTTTCAACACTATATCAAACTAGTTTTTCCATTATTGCACAGAAAGATGATAAAATTTCACAGTTCAATCAAATTTGATATGGAATATATAGAAGAACTGTTGAAAGACTACCCATTGTAAATTGAAAAAGCTCAAGCTGTTCTTTAATCAGGCTGAACCTTAATTTATGAAGTCTTGCAATTTTTTTCTCTACACTATGGAATATCTTACTTCTGCATTTGTTTGTTTGAATACACTCCAAGAATAGTATTCCTCTGAAGAAGAAGCTGTGAAAGGAAACAATGTTTTTTTGACATCTAAAATCAGAGGCATACGCTTGAATATATATGGTAAAGCTTCTCCTAAATTTTTGAATTTGAGCATGTTGGAATCGTTCCTAGGAAGCTTCATGTAAACTTGAAGACTATCTGTACTACATTTTTCAGAATTCTGATTACTGGAAGAAGCAACTTGTGCATACAACTTTTTGGTATACATTTTTTTGAGTAGGGAATCTTGAGATTTTCTTTTAGTTCCAGCAGCTTTGCCTTTATTCAATAAAGTGGTTTGATTACTTTTATTAGGTTCTTTTGTTGTATAAACTAATGTTTTACGATAAAACAATGGTTCCTTTCTTTTCATATCTGAACATGTTTCTGAATATGAATCATCTAAACCATATATAAGAGGATTTTTTTCTTGCTCAATTGCCTCTGGCTTACTCTTCTTTACATCTATATTGAAAAATTCATGGGTAGGGGGGTAGCTATACGAATGTTCATAATTGAGAGAAACACTTTCATTTCTATTCAAAATCATTTCATTCATGTTTGGTTTCACATCTTCAGTACAATAATCATGTTCAAAATTTGGAATGATTTCTAAAACAAATTGAATTGAAGTAATATCAATTCAGTTAGAAATAAAAATATAATACAAACCTTTAGTAGCACTCATAGATGGTTTTTCTTTTTCGCATATATCAGTTACAGCAACTATTTCATGCTTTTTTGAATCTCCTACCATAGAATCCATTGAAATATTATTGCTGTGAATATCTTCAGATTCTGATGAGGTGTTCAGCTTATCATTATATAAATAAAGATCAATAATTGTTTCATTTCCTGTAAGAAAAATTTTAGATGTACCCTAATACTTTATTATTTTTTTTATAATGAATATATATTTAGTTGTTTCCAACTTTATTCAATTAATATGAAATGAATACTTCAAACTATAATGTACATTTCCTGTTTATTAATATCGAATCAATTCTGAAATATTTTCTATATGGAAATCTGAATTATATGCATACAGAGAGCAATTTCTCATAAAATGTTGTACAATATATAAAAAATAACCATATTTCGAATGATAAGGAATTACAAAAACAATCTAATGAAAAAATGTTAATATGGTAATGAACTCCAATTACTCACCTAAAGTTTGTCTTCCTGAGTAAGTTTTGTCCAATTTTAAATTATGAACTATATCTACTGGCTTATTCATGGGGCATACAAAATATATCTGTAATCTTATAGGGAATTCTCCCCATCCCATTCTAGATAGATGAAATGGTGGTTTACTAGAATAATAATATTTAATAATATCACAAACTTGTAGAAATGTTTACCATTATTTCATTTCAAACTGCAAAGTAAAATGGGGATCTGTCAAATTTTTTACCTGACTTCTACTTTATCATCTGGTTTATAAGAAGGATGTAGATAAAAAACTACTTTCTCAATGAAGTGTGAAACATCAGGATTTTCTTTTGGGCCTCTTACATACACCATCCACTTATGGGTCAATTTTTCTTCTTCGGATGAAGGCATCCATTTAGAAATATTGCCAACTATTATTTGATTTTTGATTTTCTGTCTGTTCCTATCGAAATTTGTACTTTGTTGAGAGTGGCTATTGCCATCTACACTATGACTGGATGAAGGTTTGTTACTTTTATTGTCGGAATTATTAGATTTACCACTATTTAAATTTTCTACCATCAAATTAGGCTTGTTATCTCCTTTATTTCTTCTAGCACTTCTGCACATCGTAAAATCAGGAGCAGATCCATTTTTACCTGAAAGCATGCCAGGGTTAAGACATTGAATCAAAATAGTTACCATTTTTTAGAATTTTGAGAAGTATTTTGTTTTACCTAGTAGTTTTTTCAAGGCTGGATGAATCCTATTTTGATCAAACAGATAGCTGGTTTCAGCTTTTGCTAATACTTCATCATTACCATTATATTCTAATTCTTTTTTGTTATAATATGAACTTATTAAAACATATCTCATAAGATGCATAAGTTTTCTGGTTTTATGTATTTGTTTCTCAATTTGTTCTAATTGATTTTGTCGTTCAGTTAATTCTTTATTGAATTCTTGGTTGAGTATTTCTTTAATCTTTTCCACTGAATTAATACTCTCTGAAAAATATCTGGATAAAAAATATAACGTTAACCAATCAGGAATATACCTTCTTTTAATTTTTCAGCTCTTTTCAATGCGATGTTGTGGGTAGCATAATCAGGATCAGTTTCACTATCATTTACATTCATTTTGGTAATTCAGTTCTAATTGGAATTTAATAATATAATAATTGTTTACTTCTTCCTTCAAAATATTAAATTAACATTCAGGTTAAATAACAAATATTGACAGGAAACTAATTTGGTTGCTCATAGAATTTTGTAAATATATCAGAATCATAGAATTAATAAACAGAATAAATTGAAATATCATTTTGAGCAATATAAGATGTCTAAACATCTTAAGAGCAATACTATAATTTATTTATATATAATATATATTTTATTCAATAGAATTGAATTGATGGAATATTTTCTTCATATTCAACAATTCAACTTAAAACAAAAATATAGAACCATAGTATTAACTCTGTGGTTCAAACTAATAATAAATAAATAAGATGGATTCGGAGGTTAACCGTTGACATAAGCGCGTGCTTCCTATAAATTTTCCTTTAAATTGATTAAATAATCTTAACATATATTGATATTTGTGTGAGTAAATTTCTTAATTCCCACTAATTATTTGTGGTATATTGAATTTTCAAGGTAGGACTTTCTGGGGTCAGTTATATTAACTCTGGTGTCATCTCTACCTACTGATAAGAGTTCCTTTTTTAATGGATTGGAACCCGGGGGGGTCTGATGACCCCCCTAGATCGCCTTTGTCTCCCAAAGCGTTTAATGCACTAACACCTACATCTCAAAAAATACTCAACAATTTGAACCTAGGTAATGATGGTTCTAATAAGGACTATCACTCCCTAGCTGACTTAACTATCCTTTCAAGGGAAATTCAGTCGGTTAGAGCAATTTTTACCGATGACTTGGAAGTTCTCAATGAGGCTGAAGAGCTCTCCCAGTCAATTTCTCGTTTAATTAGATCGAATGCTAATGCCCCCAAAAAATCTAAACTTGAATTGAAATACAGTTTGAATGACTTTGGACCATTTATGGTGATAATTGAATCTAATGCTGTTGGTAATATCGGTAATATCCATCCTATGAATTTTGCCAAGAAATTAGCCGCCTCAAATGTCAAAGGAATTAAAAATATAGCTAAAAGAGGTAAAAAAAGAATATCTATTGAATTTGATCTCCCTGATAGGGCGAACAATTTTGTCACTGAGAATCCCTTCTCTGGTGACCCTGCAATAGACGTGTTTATTCCTTCAAGAATGGTTACAAGCAAAGGTATCATTAGAAATGTTGGTTCAGAAATTACTAAGGAAGACATTGAGCTTCATGCCCACTCCAAAGTAAAAATATTAGATGCCCGACAACTCAATCGAAGAACTGTCACTGATGGCATAGTTTCCTACGTCCCCTCTTCTACTTGGATTCTTACTTTCCAGGGCAAAAATCTCCCAGAAAAGATTGCCCTTTGGGGCTGCTTAAGGCACGTTTCTCTATATGTTGGACCAGTTATCCAATGCTACAATTGTCTGAGGTATGGACATACCAAGGCCAATTGTAACAATCCATCCAAATCTAAACGTTGCAGGAACTGCGCTGAGAATCATGAGGAACAAGAATGTCCTGACCCCTCCCATCCGAAGTGTGTTTTCTGCTCTGGAGAACATGCCTCTACTGATCGCTCCTGCCCAGAGTTTCTACGCCAGAAACAAATTAATAGATTAATAGCGGTAGAGAACATTTCATATTTTGAGGCTGTTAAAATGATCCCGAAAAATTATAATGCAACTTCTCCCCTCTTGCGTAATGACCAATTCTCTTTTGATCTGAGGCCTCAGCTGTTTCCACAGCTACCCTCAAGACTCACTAACTCGGTTAGGGATTCTGCTGTTATTTCCGTCCATGACAGAAGAAATCTCCTTGACAATGGGTCTTCCACCCCTCTTTCTTATTCCACAGCCCTGAATAAGAAAAGGAAGAAAAATCCGCAATCTCCAGGATATGACCGAGATCTTCATGAATCTCAGTTATACAACACTTCCCTTCCCTTATCCCCAATACTTGGGAGCCCTTCTCATTCTCAGAGTGATCAAATACCTTCCTTTTCTGGTTCCCCTCTCTCAGATGAATTAATATTTGAAATTGTTTCCAAGCGTCTTCAAAATAAAGAAAATTCCGAGTTTATAAAGAGTCTTTCTGTATTATTTAAAAACAATTATCCTTCAAATGTTCTAGAAGATAGCATTCCCATTCCCACTGTTGAAGAGTCCATATAGTTCTAAAATTTGTTCGACTGTTCTCTTCTTTTATCTCAGTCTCCCTCACCTCCCTCGGCCTTACCATGTTAGACATTATACAGTGGAACATAAGATCAATTCACTCTAACATTGACAACCTGAAATTGCTAATAGAAGAGAACTCCCCCAGTGTGGTCATGCTTCAGGAAACGTGGCTTAATGAATCCCATAATCTCAGGGTATCAGGATTCTACTCTCTCAGACAGGATCGAAGCGATAGAGGTGGTGGTATTGCCCTTCTAGTCAAACTTGACCTACCATTTGTTCCAATTGATTTTTCCAACCTTCTTGTTCCTGATAGAGTTCAGCTCCAAGGTATCAAAGTAGCTTCTCCTCTGCTTTCTATCATTAATGTGTACTGTCCCCCCAACATCAATCTTCCCATTTCTTTTTGGAGCAACCTGATGGATAGTATAACTACCCCATTTATGATTGGTGGTGATTTTAATGCCCAGAACCCTATCTGGGGTTCTGGTTTTCGGAATCCCAGTGGTAAAGTCCTTGAGGATTTTATTCTAGGTGAGGATATATGTATCCTAAACAATGGCTCTCCTACCAGAATCTCCCCACCAGGCGAAAATCCTAGTGCCCCAGATATCACATTATGTTCTAGCTGTCTTAGAGTTAACTCCCAATGGGAAGTAATTTCTGACCCTGGAGGAAGTGATCATTTTCCACTTATGATCTCTCTCTGTTTTTTCCCTCTCTCGTCCCCTCCCTCTCATTCCCGATTTTCCTCCAGAAGGTTCAACACCGCCCAGGCAGATTGGTTCAGATTTCAGGAGGTAATTGACAATAATATTAGGAATAATCGCCCTAATTCCATTCTAGAATTTAGAGATCTAGTTGTTGAGGCTGCTGAATTCTGCATTCCCTTGAGGAGACCTTTCCAACCTTCTTCACCAACATATAGGAAATCGTGGTGGAATGATGATCTCTCTTTGGCTGTTAAGAGAAGATCTGATGCTTTCAGAGCTTACCTTCGTAATCCTTCAATGGAGCACTTTCTCTCAGCTAAAAGCATCCAATCAGCAGTCAAAGCTAAGATCAGAAAGGCCAAAAGAGAATCATTCAGAAGTTTCTGCGAAGGTCTGTCGCCTTGTAATGGCAGAAAATTGTGGTCAGATATATCCAGATTCAAATATGGTTGTAAACCCTCTGCTCCTCGAACTTCCTCTCCCACTTGTGGTCAAGAAATCCTCTCTCGCCTGTGCCCTCTTTCAACCCCTGCTTCAGTTCAGTCATCAGCTCCCATTAACTACTCTCCTGCTCCTTTTCCCCCTATCACCCTCGATGAACTGTCCTTGTGTATTAAGTCCAAGAAGGAGTCAGCTCCAGGCAAGGACGGTATAACATACAATATGTTGAAGTCTCTCCCAATCCATTCCAAACAGGTGCTAGCTGAGTTATTTAATGATCAGCTTTCATCACCTCAGATTCCATTATCCCTGAAGGATACTATCATCATTCCCATATGCAAGCCGGGAAAATCCCCAGAGGACCCCTTGAGTTTTCGTCCCATTGCTCTCACCTCCTGTCTCCTTAAAGTTCTTGAATCTTTGTTAGCAACCAGATTAGAGAGAGTGTATCAGAAATCGATAGACGATCGTGAACTACAGTTTGGTTTCCGTAAGGGAAAGTCCGTTAATGATGCCCTTTCATTCTTGATTTCAACGATTTATGCCTCCTTCCTCAGAAACGAGTTCGTGATAGTGGTGTTTCTGGACGTCAGACAGGCCTATGATTCGGTTCAGTTTGATCTTCTCGAACGTACTTTACTTTCTATGGATCTCCCACTCTCGGTTATTGAACTTATCAGATCTCTTGTAGTCCAGAGAAACATATTCCTGGTTGATCCCCTTACAAAGGAACTTATTGGTCCAGAGCAATCGAATATAGGGTTGGCTCAGGGCTCCCCAAAGGCTCCAATACTTTTTAACATATTCGTCAGTGATCTCCCAAATGTTGTGAATGTTCCAGGAGTTACAACTCTGAAATTTGCAGATGATAAGGCAATAATTGCTTCTGGTCCTACCTTTGATTCTGCATTTGAAAAAATGTCCAAAGCCTTGGTATTGGTAGAAAAATGGTCAATGGCAAAATCCCTCCAGTTATCTCCGGAAAAATCCAAGGCATTATGCTGCCATAAAAATAAGGTCCTTCCACTTAAGCCTCCTCTTCGCCTTTTTAAAACTGCCATTCCATGGGCTGATTCCGTGAAATACCTGGGCGTTTCGATTCATCAGAATTTGAATTGGTCTTTACATATCTCCGATATGTGCTCGAAATCTCTTCAGGGTATAAATGTTATGAGAGCATTGTGCAGAACCTGGTGGGGCTGTCATCCAGCAACTCAGCTATTGTTATACAGGGCCACAATTCGACCCTTCCTCGACTATGGCAGCCTTTTCTACGGAAAATGTTCCAAAGTTCTTCTGAAGAAATTGGACAGGATCCAGTATGCCGCTTTGAGAGTGGCTATGGGCTACATGAAGTCCACTCCTATCCCAATCATACTTGCCGAAAGCAACGAGCTCCCTCTTAAGTTTCGTCGTCAGTTCCTTGCGTTAAAGTTTCTATCCAAGCTGTATAGACTTCATAATGACCCTGTTCTATCAAAGGTGTCTTCAATTAAACACTGGTCAAATCTGGGTAATCCCCCTCCCATAGTAGAGGTCCATTCGCTCCTGTCTAACTCCGAAGACTTTTACTCCTCCTCTCATCTGCCCTGCTTTGACAGAGATTTAAAAGTCCATACCACCCATATTGGCTACTACTCCCTTGGGCTCTCAAAGTCTTCACAGGACAACGCTTTATCCTTTGAGGTTGCTTGTCTGGAAAAATTCCCCAGTTTCGACAGAGTTTACACTGATGCTTCCAAGTCCCCTTCTCATACAGGCATAGGAATTTATAGCCCTACGGGTATCTCAATATCGAAAAGACTTCCAAATCACTTTTCCATCTGCTCCGCTGAACTGATTGCAATCCTTGAGGCGACCTGGGAAATCAAAAGAAGAAATTTTAAAAAGGTTCTTATTATCACGGACTCCATGAGTGCGTTGGAGAAAATTACTAAGTGGAAGATTTCAGCTAGTAATGATCATATTACACTAGCGATTAGAGACAATATTCTGTACCTCTGCAATAATTCCTGTAATGTAAAACTAGTTTGGGTTCCAAGTCACACTAATATAGATGGTAATGATAAAGCGGACAATCTTGCAAAAACAGCTTCAGAAAACTCTGTTATTAGGAGGGCTCATGTTAGTGAGTTCTGGCCTTCTTTCAAGCGAATCATTTGGGAAAGGTGGAAGCGTGAATGGAGGGAATTGATGGGAAACCGTACCTTTTCGCAATATGTATACCCCAGATCCTTAGGCAATCGCCCTTGGTTTCTGGATGCGGAGCTCTCTAGAGGCAATGTGGTCACTATAAATAGATTGCGCTCTAACCACTGTTCTTCTCCTTGTCATCTTTATAGGATACATGTTGCTCAGACCGATTTGTGTGCTTGCGGAGACAGGGGTGATATCCCTCACATATTCTTCAATTGTCGGGTAAACTTGTCGAATTGTTTGAAGTTTTGCAGTGACCTATATGAGGTTAAATCCATAAAATCCTACCCTATTAACATCTATGATTTGATCTTTTCTGAAAATGTTCTCGTTTATAGGTTATTGTACAACTTCCTGGTGGCCTCAGGAATCCATTTATAAAAATAAAGGAAAAAAAAAAAAAAATAAATAAAAAAATAAATAAAATAAAAATAAATGTGTTATGTGTATCATCTGTTCCCTAATTGGTTTTCCCCTCATGATACTTTCCTTGTTGTATTTTGTGTGCATGAGGGAACCCTTCCCTACCTTCACATGCGCCACGGAAACCTTGCATTAAAAATTATAATAAAAAAAAAAAAAAAAAAAAAAAAAAAAAAAAAAAAAAAAAAAAAAAAAAAAAAAAAAGGGAGAGAGAGATAAATGTAACGTGAGAAAGTTGATCTCCAATAATAGCTCAGTATTTAACACCTTGAATTGGGGCCAATATTTTTGGAATTTAGAAAACTTGAACCCCACTCGATGGTCCAAATTGTTCGATGTGTAGATGGTGACAAACCCAGCACATAGTAAAGGATTGAAGAAGAAGAAGAAAAATAAATAAGATACTGTCAAAAGGTTAAAACCTAATCTAAATAATTCAATATCGTTTCAAAGCAGACTGCTTGAAATGCAATAAATGCAAGATTTTAATTAATATCTTTTGTGAAAATTCACTTTTCCACATGGATAAATTAACATTAATATCAGGAACTTTGTTCATGGCAGCTGATATATTTGCCATAGTAAGTTTGGCTTTGCCAGATTGGATAATTACTGATGTTGGTGGTGATACACAATTGGGACTAATGTGGACATGTATGACTTTGTATAACAGACCTCAAATATGCTTCACTCCTGACCTTCAGCCTGAATGGTTACTTGCTCTTGTTTGTATATTTGTCGGATGTATATGTATAACAACAACAATAATCTTACTTGTTTCTTCTCATTGGGACAGAAATGTACTACCATATGCAAGGTGGGTTGGTTTTACTGCAATGGTATTGTTTTGTTTAGCAGCTGTTATATTTCCAATGGGTTTTCATGTTGATGAGATAGGGGGACAGCCCTATCAACTTCCTAATAGCCACCAAGTTGGAATTTCATATATAATATTTGTATTAGCATTATGGGTAACTGTTATATCAGAATTGTTTGCAGGAAAGGTTTGTTTACCTCACTTTTGAAATGTTTTTTTTTATTTAGATTTGTATATCTATGACAGTCTTCTGTGATAATAATTTCAATTTGTTAATATTCTACAAAATCATAATTCATAGTTTATAACGTTATAAAATAATCACAGAGTCTATTCCAAATTTACTCAGATTTAGTTTTGGGTTAAGGTGCTTGTATTGCTGTTTTTACCTTAAGATATAATAATCGAAGTTCCATGTGAATAATGCTTCAAATTTAAAATCTAATTTGATTAATTTTTTGTATGGAATAAACTTTAATTTACATTTAAATTAAAAAAATAATGCATCACTGTTGATAAGTTTGGTAATATAAAAGCTCACACTTTACCTGAATAAAATATTAAAAAACAAAACCCTTTGATATATACATAAATTATTAAAAAAATTTTTAATGAGCATACTCATCAACCAATTTTTGGTTTTTTTAATGCATCATCAATGAAAAAAGTTTTCAGGGAATTGCTTGTAGTAACAATTCGGGCTAGAAACTATGACCCTAACAAAAAAGAGTATGAAAAAAAAGGGTGTGTGCCAAAGAGCCATGGAGAGTGCTATGATGGGCGTAACTCTGAAAGATAAAATCTCCAACAAAATCATTTGGGAGAGGACAAAAGTAAAAGATATCACAAAGCAGATAGCAAAGTTGAAGTGGCAGTGGGCTGGACATGTTGCACGCCAGAATCCGAATAGATGGACATTGAAAATAACTCAATGGAGACTACGCATGAGTAAAAGAAGCATTGGGAGACCAATTAAGAGATGGCGAGATGACATCAAGGAGATCTCAGAAAATCAGTGGATGAAGAAAGCACGGGATAGGAAAACATGGAAGAGTTTAGAAGAGGCCTATATCCAACATTGGATGTCAAACGGCTGAAGAGAGAGAGAGAGAGAGAACAATTCATTCACGCAACAATGTTTCAAGAAGTATTTCTTCTCTTCTTCAGGCTTATAAATATTCAATCAAAAATCCTTTGAAGCATTCAAATTCAGAGAAGAAATACTATTTTTGAAATATTCCTATGGGAATTAATTGTTAATACCAGCAGTTCCTTATGACTGAAAACATTAATAATAATACATTGAACATGTAGTAATCACATTTTGTTGAATTTCCCATAAATAAGTAATGAATATCATGAAATGTGTATTATTCTTTGCCCAGTTTGGAAGTTGGATTTATGAGTTTGGTAAGAAAAATTAAAAAGCGAATTTTTAATTTAAGTAGTATCTTCTGAAAGAACTTTGTAGTATTATGTTCAATTTAAATACCCATTTTCAAATTGTTGAGTGCAAGTAATGCAATGTATATCAAAGTAAATGTATAATATCTCCATTGCCTGCAATTTGAACATATTCTTAGGATTTGTTTTGGAAATTATCCCCAATTAGCTGTGATAAAGAATTTTTTATGTAGAATGATGTATTGAAATATAAATTTCCCATTATGAATTTTTTTTATCAACCCATAATACATGATGCCATGAAATAGTTCATATTGAGAAATATTCAGGTCATGAGGGATTAAACGCGGGAATCTCGAATCAATACAATTTTATTATTTCTTAAATTACCATTTGGAGCTTAGTTCGCTCATTCAACAACTTTATAACATTTTAACACTAATCTTTTGTTCCTCTTTGAAGTAAAACTAATTATTAATACTGCCAATTTACAATAGTTTATTTTTAAATAATAAAACAATATTTTAGATGTATATATAAAATTAAATAAACAGGTATATGTCGATATTTAAAATGGTTCCTCCCCACTATATGTAACAAAAAAGTTCAAAGTAGAGTTCATAGGAAGTTCAAAAATCAATATAAAAATCTTTAGTGATGAATATGTTGGCTTCTCAATTTTAAAATCTTCTACTATATAATATGCATAAAATTTGTAAAAATTAATAAAGATTAAAATGTAGTTCCCTGAAAACTCAATTCAAACCTTTGTGTCACAATGTATTTTATAATTGCACGTGACTAATTGATTTCAAAGATGTTTCTATTTATTCTTAACCATTTTCAGATTCACTGTGGATTGTATTTCTACTATAGATGGCTTGTCTGTAACTATGCCTGTTTGTTGAAGGTGACATTCTATCGGGAATCGGAGGGGGAACTAATGCACTTGTTTCATCCATTAATGTCACACCCATAGCCTCATCCAACTCGCCTATACTATTTTCTTTCAATTCAGTCACTTCTTGAAATAGAGCCATTCTTGATCTTAGTATATAAGCATAGGTTCTGTATCGCTTTACCTTAAAACATTAGATGAATATATTGATTTGCTTGATAACAGAAAAACTTAAAAATTTCTACCTCGAAATTTAGGTAAATTTCCTTTTCTTTATAATTTTGGACTATCAACGATTTTGACCCTTTCTCAGGTAGGGACCTTCTATGCTCATCTAACTCTGTTTCAAGTCTAGTTACTCTCTCCTCGTGATCTCTCAATTGTTCCCTCTGAAATAAAAGCTGAATTTCACCCTAAACTTGTCCTAGAAATTATGGACATTCAAGACAAACTTAGACTCATATGAATTCCAACAAGTATTGTTCCCAATCAGCTGGTACAAAACATATACATTTCAAAGTACCCTTATTTTTTAGAAAGTTCCTCAGAGAGTTATTCTAATGAGCCATAGTAAAGAGGAAATTCGAGGAAAGTACTGATTATGAGCTTTTGTGTGCTCATTCATTAAATCTTATTGAGACTGTGGGGCAATCTTCCTGAAATTCAACATGCCCCTATTGTGTCCTTAAGATCACAGAACTGTATACATATGAGATATGATGTCATTGTAATTCAGGTAGATATTTTGGTAAATTTTTGTAAGTAACTTATGAAGATGAAAATATCGTTGTCGAAACAATTCGTTAAATACTTATAAGGATTCTATGGTTTAAACTGAGGTACAACTTCAGTATTTGAATAAGAATTGATAAAACACAAATTGTACTATATAGAATAGTTGCCAGCATTAGTCAAAAGCATTGAAGAACACTTCGAAGGTCAATACGATGTAAAAATCATTTATAAAGATACTCTATTACTATTAATACTAGCAATATCTTACCAAATGAAACTTTGTAAGACTAGATGGCAAGAGCGGTCTTTGGAATTTTTTCTGAGAACCCACAGCTGCTTCTAAAGGTGGAGCAGAAAAACTTGCACAAACAAAATTGATTGTGTCGATCCATGACTGTAGCTCCTTGGAATCACTAAAAAAAATACATTCATACAATATTTGCAAATTTTCTCATTTCCAAATACAATAATTTTTTTTTTTATCATTGAAGGTTAAATTATTTCAGTAACACCCAATTGCATGAACGTTCATTAAAATTTAATGCTGTCATTAAAATTTTCATCCTCCAGCTATGTCATAATGGCGAATTAAAATTTTAAGGTAGCATTAAATTTTAATGAATTACCTGCAACTGGGTATAAGACTATCACTTCATAATTATCAAAATCAAATTATGTTTTAACAAGTTTGTAAAGGCGCGACCTTGGACATAAAAATTATCCTAATTCTATTATGAATTATAATCAATTTGGCTTCAAATATTCACCTTGTTTGAAACAAATATTCTGCTTGATCTGCTGTCTGCAGCCTAAAAACATACTGCTTCTTAACGTAGTCAGATGCTTTTGTAGCTAATGCATGGTGTATCCGGATTGCGTTATGTGGATTGTCACTCATCTCGTTTTTTCTGAAGCCATTTTCATCCTTGTGAAGGAACAGCATCAGATCCCTCAGAGTACAGTAGAACATCTTCCAGCTACGTTTGTGGAACGGCGCTAAAAAAACGCAGCAAAGGCCTTCGAAAAAGCTATTATGTATTTCAACATGCCTTAAGATTACATCTATTTATACTTGTGTTAGTTCAATTAGTGTGATATGTGTAATGAAATTATTGTATAGAAGAAAATGAAGAACAATGAGAATTCTTCAAAATGGCATCATGCATTTTAATTATATCCTTGCAGCAATAAAAGCAAGCTGCAAATGTAACAGGTATGTGTCTTGTGTTAAAGTTATAGTGTTACATATTAGCTCATAAAAAGGTTTTTATTACTGCTAGAATTTAGCTCAAGCCTAATAAACCACTCAATATGCAAATAATTATCTGTCCCACATTTTTATTAATGATACCAAATTTCATTTAATTACTTTTTATCTTTTTTACTGTTTTGAGTTCAATTCGATTTTAAAAGCTAATAATATGGATCTATCATGGTTGTTGCAAAGCAAAGCAGCGAGTGCAATAAAACATTTAGCATGTATGGTGCTATTCATTAATTTTTAGTCAATAATATAATCATGATTTATTATTATTATTATTATGTTCTGGAATTTGAATGTTTTTGGAATTATACGCCCGTCTTTTGAGAATTATTGATTACATTCTGAATTATATTTATTTGGATTGTGTACTTCTTGGGTTCAAAAAATAAATAAATGCCAAATATCAATTGAAATGAAACAAAAAGAAGAAGAATTTAGTATGAACAGAAAATATATTAACGGATGGACTGATTTACGTATGTTACCTCATAAATGATTATGACTCCTTTACTATTCTTTGAGAACTCAAGATCAAGTTTTTGTTTGAACACTCCTTCTGGAGTTTTATAAATTAACAATTTCCTTTTTAGTACATAAAGCTATGTTATTATTATATTTTAATTAACCAACCACCAAACTAACAAAGATCCATACTCACTTCTTTTAGCATTTGTTTCAAAACAACATTTCCTCATAACATAGCCTTTCTTATATTCCACTGTACTCATATTGGAAGGAATTTCTAAGAATGGATTTACTCCATATGGAATGTGTTCATGGACCTTATTTTGAGCTGGTGATGTGCAATCATCCCTTAAATAACAGTTATAAGTGTTCTGATGTAAATACAACATCTAGAATAGAAATACTTACAATGCCCATTCTAATGGGTAATTTTTGATCGAATAATAAATTAGTTTCAAAACTTCGCGTGGAAAATTCTTTCCTTCATTCAAATCTGCTAAATTATCAATGAATTCATTACAAGTCATTTTTCTATTCATATTTTGTCCATGGAGGTCTGTGTTGAGCAGCATAATTGCACATGTCAATGTGTGTACAGCATCTAAAATCATTTTTTCTTATAGACAAATTCAGGTAATGAAAGCTGAAGACATGATATATTGTGCTTCAATGCTCTCTAATTCTCAGTTATACAAGTAGAAAGTTATTATAGAATCTCATGTGTATGGTGAATTAAACTATAGTTAAAGGCAATATATATACAGAATTAACCATTTTATTATTATTATTATTATTATATTTCACTATTTGAATAGGTCATTAATGAAAGACATACCTTGAGAATTAAAAGAGCCAGGATTGCAAAATAAATATCTTTTTGAAAAGTGAACCAAGACTCTTTCTCTTTCCTGGGTTTCCCCCGTAAGAGAAAACTGTTTTAAAAATTTCCTCAAGGCTGCATCTAATGTATCATTTTCAAACTCGAAATATTTTAAGTACTCTTCAGCTACAGCTCTGCTGAAGTCATTGCTGGAAAATAATTGATGATCAAGTTATATAAAAAAAACAGCATTAAACTGTATTACTCACTTTTTGCTCAAATGTCTTGAAACGTCAGATTTCTTGAAACCGTCTAAACTATACAATCTCTTAGCCAGCCGAATAGCTGATGGAACATCCACTGCTTTAGGAGAATAATGAAAACTATGCAGGCTTTCTATATCACTGTCATCTTCTATTAAGGTAGGAGATGAATCTCTTTTAATATCACAATTTGAATCATAATCTACTAAATTTTGTTCCATTAGATCACAATTTATCTGAAAGAATATAGATATTTAGTTATAGAAAAGAATTATGAGGACTTGAAGTATCTCCAAACAGCCTAATCTGTTTTTGAATATTTTGAAATTTCAAGCACTTATTCCAAAATATATTTTTACTTTTAGAAAATCAAAAAAAAAAAAATACGGTTTCCATTTCCAAGTACTTAATTTTATTCCATTATACATTTTTCCTTATTCAAATGAAGTATGAAACCAGTTCAAATTAAATAGTAACTGGAATAGAATTCATTATAGAATCTGGTTGTGTATGTGAAGAGAACAACAATTTGATGGACTTGTTAATCCCCAATTGATATTCCAATTTACAAACCATTAGTAATAAATATTCTGGTTTTATAACATTTGTTATTTTTTTTATTAGCACACTCACTTGATTGATTTTAGTTTACAGCAAGATACTTTTTTATTTTATTTTTGTAATATTGTGTTTAAAAGTTGTAATGAACCAAATGAAAAATATGCATCTGCAATTTCTTATCAATCTGAATGAAGATCTTTTTTTTAAATGTTATTTATACAAAAGAATATTTTGTAAAATTAAATACTTGGGGTAAAATATTATTTAACAGAATCATACACACCTCACATCCATTTTGAGGAGTAACAGTATTTTCGTTCTGTTTCTCCCTGAAACAACTTTTGTCAGGCCCCTTCACTTGTATAACAATTCGGTGATCATTATCACTACCCCGATGCCTTTGGTAAGGTTCCGAAACTAAAAGTGTACTATCACTATCACTTGGATCACTGATTTCCATAATACAATCACGCATTCCCATACTGTCGTCATCATGGTAATCAGGACTTGAAATATTCGAGATTGCCTCGGACATGCTGGCATCATTCACTGAATGATGTGGTAAATTGTTGAGAGAGTAAGGTAGTTTTCTAGATCCAGAATGGCTAGACATTACCGAGGAAGACACAGATGTGGGAGAGGCTGGAGATTCTGAATGGGGAGGACTAAGAGAAGTTGGAGAGGAGTTGCTGTGGGAGGAATTGCTGCCATTAGACAGCTGGTGTGAATGTTTGGCGTTTTCACTTATTGGCGCATTGTAAGTCCATACAATCCTATCACTGTCATCACTGACATTTGTGTTGTCGGAAGCTGTATCCAGGAGAGTATTCAATGAAGAAGTCATATCATCATTTCCTTCAGCATTCGAGGACCGTTCATCAATGTCATAATTTTGGCCTTGTAATTGGTCCTCCGACCTACAAATGAATTTCAAGAATAATCATGGTAATGGGCTAGATGTAATATGTGAATATATCTACTATTTCTAAAAAAAACCTTATTTCGCCAATAAAATCATGTTTTAAGGTAAATTATGGCATCTATATAATTTAAATCATGTCACTTTTAGAATACCTTTAACATGACCAGTTTTTGATTCTTTAATAATGTCATACAGCCTAATATCATAATCCCAATTTTCAAATTTTAACTCAGGGCACTTTGTATTAGTTTCTTTCAATATATTAATCCAAACTTAAATAAAACAAAATAAACTGATGTCTCACCTGCTGTTTCTCACATAGTTTCCAGAGGAATTATTAGTATTGGAAGTAGTATCACCAAGTCTTCTGGTGGCACATTCAGGGGAAGTAGTCAAAGATGCTGCTCCATAAACTTTTTGGCCAAGTTCTGACTCGTTGGGACTATTTGGCACAGAATTATTCATCGAGTGGGTCATTTGATTGGAATGGTTATTGTGAAACTTTGGATTAGCCATCTATAATGAGAAGGTTCCTCATGATATTGAAAATGAGCAACCCACTTCATAATATTCAATAACGGAAAGTACAGGATTCATAACAAATAACATAGAAAAAAGAACACTCAGATAAGCTTATTGAGAGTTTTACTGAAATATTAATTTTCAAATAATTCTACAAATAAATACTGGGTGTTCTTTTTTATCCAGCATGCTTTCATGCAATTAAATTACATAATATAAAATGCATTTGTGAAATTATTATGTTGTTTTTGAAATTTACACCCAAGAACCTCCCTATATTCAAAAATAATTGTTAGGGATTAGGATTACCCATAAAAAAGGAATATTAAAGAAAAATAAAGCATGAAAATGATTTGATATACACCTAGAACTTACCCTTCTGTGTTTAGCTAATGATGTGGATTGGGGTATTTTAGATATATTAAGGATTTTTTCTCCGGTCATCATATAAGCCTCAAATTTGGGTTGCGACTTTTTGACGCATTCTTGATTGGAGAGGGGCTGCCATAGTAATCGATCATTGTCCCCATGATTCATCAGTAGAGGCTCTTTCTCTGGGATACTTTTGTTCAAGACATGTGTTTGATGCACAGAAGGCTGAGGGCGATTGGGACTATATTTTTTGAGTTTTGATGTGCAAATACTCTCTGATTCATCGCAGTTTGTTAGTAGATGTGTTTGAACTGTTGCTTTGATTTTAGGATCTGAAAAATGTTAGTATCTCTAGTAACTGTGAAAATCGTGTTTTATTATCCACTTTGTTATTTTCCTGATAAGCTGAGGTGATAAATTAGTTTTTGCTAGGGAAGCATAATGATACAGACAGTTTATAAGCTCTGAGAATGATGAAAAAAAGATCAAAAAGTGTTCACTTGAACTGCTCCTTTTTTATTTGTATAAATACTATGAAATTTTTCAGATATTCACAAAGACATTCCATTAAAAAAATGTGACAGAAAAAGTTGAACAAGACAAATGTGAAAATGAGTTTTCAAAATGTTACATACCACGTTTAATTTTGAGTTTAACTGGGTCTTCAGATAATCGAAGGCATTTCAACACTAAAAAAAAAAAAAAATTTTTTGAGACAGAAAAAAGGAAAGAAGAAATACAAGTTCTATTCAAGCAAATTTCAAACATTTTTTTCAGAGAAACTATGTATGTTGAATATCAACAGTTTCTTTGAACTTTATTGAATACTGATGATACTGAACTAAAAGTTGCTTGATTCATAGCAAAAGTAATGAAACTGAAGAAATGAAAATCATTTAAAAATTACCTTCTTTTGTACTTAATCTATTAACATCTATTTCATTGACTCTAAGGATTACATCGCCAACCTCAACCTAAAATAAAATAAAAAACTAAAAATGTACCATTCATTAGATTATTAAAAAATTAAATGTTAACAAGTGACATTTTGAAGCGATAGTAAAATCATTCTTCTAATATGGGCATATTTGGAACTATGTTAATGTGTAGGCTCCATATAGAGAAAAGTTAATAAAAATTATCATTTAAATATAACTTTGATCAAGTACATTTGGTGGAGAAAATGATATAGACAGTGGGTGTTTCAAGATTTGGAAGCGCATTTGACCTAATAGAAAGGAATTGAAAGAAATGCTCAATGCTATCATATCGTTTCAACATTAAAGTTTTCGATAATAAACTATTGGAAACATGTGAGAACATTTCTCCTGCTGGAAGTTTGCATAATCATAAAATCGAATTAAATAGAAATGACAGCTATATAATCCAGGGCTTCTTTAAGAAAAAAAGGGTTTACTGAAATTTTGATATACATATACATATGATATCGGTATTTCGTACACCGATTTATTCTACTAGATTTAGATTCTGATCCAAGTACATATATCATTCAAAAGATAAAAAATTGAATAAAAAATATATATTTATACAGCATAATATAATATACTGTATAATATAATGCAATTAAGACAATGATATTTGAAATATTTTCTTCTGCAATGTTTGAGCAGTAATAGTTTAGATTTTGTGAATATTTGTTTAGTAATTTGTAAATTTTAGTTCGACCACTATGCAATAATATTTATTTTTAATTGTTTTTAAAATGAATTTAGATATTCTGTACGACAGAAGAAGAAGTGAATGCTTTTGCAGTGTTTCTCATGGAAATTTTTAAAGGGAAATAGTAATAGTTCAACAAATACCTTTTTACTTCATGGAATTGATCCAATATTAGTAAAATAATCAATTCAGAAGTATACTTGCTCTAATAATATACATTAAAGCAAGTATTTGCATTGAACTCAGTAGATTCTATCTTCCCCAATATGTATATAACATATTGAGGAAGATAGAATGACCCTGTAATAATGAAATACATAATTTTAAGTACAAAAATTTGTAATTCAACAAGTACAATTTTCTACTGAGTTCAATGCAAATTTTCCTTCAGACGCCATTATTGTATATTTAATGTAATCTTCTAAAAATAGAAATATTTCATACATTACTTATGACAGTCTGGTTACTTGGAGGTTAGTTGAATATTTCCTGATTTTCAAGGAAATGAACAGTATATGCGAATGAAACATTAGCCAAAAAATTAAATTGGTTAATATTTTTCAGTTAGCGCAGTAGCATTATCTACATATTCCAAAAACGGAATCATTTCCATGGCTTTGACTACGCATTAAGAGAAAAGTATAAGTGATAAATATAGATAGGTTCCAGTTACCTTTTTACAACTTCTGAAAATGAAACGCTTCAAAAATAACCGACTTTCTGTAGCTGACAGGTGCTAAAATTTGTTTGAATTAAAAATCAATAATCTAAAAATAATTTATGATCATTTTTCGAACTGATTTCAATCTGCATTTAACTCATTCAAAATTTCTCGTCAAACCATTTTTATAAGTAAAAGTATTCAACTGAATAACTAAAATGGTATTACTCTGAACAAGGCCGTAACTAGAAAAAATTTGGAGGGGGTGGTTTAGTTGACTTAGGCTCTAGAATAATATTTCGGAGTTTGTAACCAATAATTTTTCAATAATAAAATGTATACAGTGTGTTCCAAAATTTGAAGTATAGGGAAAATGGAAGATTACTGGCATAATTTCAAGAAAACATAGTCCTATGAACATGGGTCCTTAAACGCTTTGTTTTCGAGATACAACGTGTTTCTTGTAGTCTTTTTTTTGTGATGATTACACCAGTTTATCGAATCTTTATTAATCTTCGATAAAGATTGGGCAACTAATAAGTACCAAAACTCATAATTAATTAATTCATCACAGCTTAAACTGGATCCTTATCATAATTTGGATTTTCCTGAGGATTACTAGAGAACTGTTTGAATTTTTTCTCGAAATCAGTAGCAGATATGACAAAATTACAAGTCACCAAAAAGTGGACCTGGACCAAAGTTTCTTTCAACATTCTAAATAACCAGTGGTCCACCAAAAAAGTTCTGAAGGAAAGAAACGGCCACTGTTCCAGAAAATAATCACCCTGTGGATTTGCATTCAAAATTAGCACATCACATGATTAACACTTCAAATTGGAATATCTATGCCAAAATTAAGTTAAAAATCCTAAGAAGGGAAGATACTATTAGGAAAAAAAAACACCCTGTATCTCTTAAATAAAGTGTTTGCGGGCCCATGTTTATAGAACTTTTTTTTCTTAAAAAAATCCGAGGAATCTGTCATTTCCGTTTATACTTACAATTTAGGAAAATCCTGTGTACCGGGTGATTTTTCAAGTCGAGTCAGTCGAAAATATCGAAAAGGAAAAATTTTTCGAATAAAAGTTTGGTTGGGTCTGAGGGGAAAGTCTACTTATGCAGGATTTTCTTCCATTTAATTCTTCCTTGTGGGAGGAATTAAGGGGTGAATTTTGTAAATTCAAACGGGAACACCTATGGCCTTGGGTATGACGTAGATCAATGAATTTCTCCCATTCAAGTAACAAACGGATTTGGAAAAGACTAACCAGGAAAATGTTTATCTGAATAACCACCTTATCATTGATTCGAAAATTTTACCGTCCTTTTCAGTTACTATGAACCTACTACTATGTCCTTCACGATATCCTGTTACTTCAGTCCATATCATAAAATACTGAAAATTTCAATCAATCAAAGGTTAATTATTTCCTGTTTCAATACAAAATATGATCCCGGGTTCGAATCCCGCCGCTGAATATTCGTTAATTTGTTTTTCTTTGCAATTATCATGTGTTTTCTTCACGATCCGAGATATATTGTGTTGAAAGAGAAAATAATAAACCATAGTGTAAAATTTGTATTATTTTTTATTCGATTTTTGGATTCTAAAAATTCCAAAACAGTGACTGAACATTTCTGGAGGGGTTTAATTTTTTTTTGAACAATTCCAAAGGTTTATTATAAGAAATCATAAACCAAAATGAAATGGTACATTGAAAGAATTCAACAAGAACTGAGTGAGGGCTATTCAAAGGGAGTAAGACTCTCGGTAACACTACACCAAAAAAGGGTTTTTTTATGTAATAATGTTTGTCTGTCTGTACTCTCCGAAAACACCGAACGAATTTTCTACCGGTTTTTGCAGATATATTCATTCAGTTTTGTTTAAAAAAATTGGATGAAAGTAAAAGGGGCGTTTGTCATTCGAAGCTAATCTTTTAATCGGGCTCAAATTAGTTTGTTAATAATTTATTCAATCTACATACATACGTTGTCTACAGTCTTATCAAAACGCTTAAAAACGTTTTTACTAAGGTAGAGATTTGTGGTGAAAAATATTTCATGATGTATGTTGATAATGATTTTTTCAGGAATCAATCTTTTGTTGGGTTTTCTTTGAATTTCATAGATGGAATTCCCAACTTATACTTTGTTCATGTATTGCTGACAAATCTTTAAAATTGGTCATTTTCAATGGAAGTGGCAAAAATTTGCCTGTTTCCAGTTGGTTTTTATCCACTTTCACTATTTCTGGATAATGCCGCTTCCTACCCATACAATTTGCACTACAGACAAATTCTACTCTGTCCCTAAGCCAATGTTGAGCAAATTAAGATTACTAGTGGTTACGATTGCCGTTGTTTGTGTTAGATGTGATTGATATCATTTATTTTGTCATCAGTTCTACAGCTGAGAAAAATGGAGAAAATTGATTTTTAATACCAAGTAACTATATTGATTATTGATATTTTTCCATTAAATGAATACCTAGGTATATTGATTGTTAAATTAGTTTTTTGAAATTGAAAAACTGTATTACATTCAAAGAAATTATTTCGGTTCTATAAGGAACAAATAATACACTATGGTTCACCTAGCGACGTTTCGACGTTTATCTGACGTCTTTTTCAAGCTAGTGAAGAATCACAGAAACATAAAAATCATTATATTTGTCTTAAACTTAAGATGAATTTATAGATTAATAAATATAGATAGAGTGTGTATACTCCCGCAATTTTTACATGTCCCCATCATGGTTAGATTACGTTGTCGCATTGTGATATATTTTCAAATCCACAATTTTTCTATATCCTTATGAATGTATATTATATTGAATGAAATATATTTATTTGAGTGATTACCGATTAAATATGCAAATTTGAATATTTGGAATCCGATATTTTTCCTAATTGTCGAATTTATAATATTAAGCAGAATATTTATTATTTTCTGTATCCACCTGCTGAAATCCAAGGTTTGGCAACTTTTGCTCTCCTAGTGTCATCGGTTGTTTCACGTCGTTTGGCGCACTTGAAGTTTGTTTTCTGAATTTCTGATATATTTAGGTATTTATTTCAATATATTTTGGGTTAATATGAAACGTTGATTCACTATGGGACCTGATATGTGTTTTCTTTTTTGAGAACGCGCAAATTGAGTGAAATATCGTATGACTGATATGTTTTCATTTCCGCGCGCTTCATGTCAAATTTGATAGTTTATATTGGGTACAAAATTTGCTTACTGAAAATGACATATGCTCCCTATATCTATGTTTATTACTCTGAGGATGAATTAAATAAGAATTCCTGGGTTTAATCAATATTCGATCGACTATATTCTTGTGATGTGTATACATTACGATGTCAACTGATACAGTTGAATCTTGATGTATGAATGTAATAAATAAGAGTGTAAAATTTGTAGTGTTCTCATATTTTACCTTCTCCAGTGAACTGAAATGAATGAAATCAAATATTTCAGTAAACCAAAATTGAATATTTACGAAATTTTCAATCTTAGATAATTTACGCTTCGCGTTACTTCCCTGAACCTTTACTTCTTGTCAAAGTCAATCATTCTGATGAATTTTATAAGCGTTCAGAAAATCACCTCTTGCATGAAACGATTATTATTCTAGAGAGGCTATTACAGGCGCGATTCTATTCGAAACGATCTAAAAATGTAATTACAAACTAATGTTATAATATCGATTTTTTAACACACAATCATTAAGGAGGGCATTAAATCAGAGCATTTTTGATAAGTTTACCGTATGCATGATTGTTCGAACACTTCAAGATCGCTTTTGTAGCATTTCGTGAAGCTAATAGGTGCAATATTGAAATGAACTTCGACAGGAACTTTATTCTCAATAATAAATTTCTTTATAATGATAAGTATTTTATGGTATATGAAAATGAGAATGTTTTCGACCCGTTGTAAGCGACACATTTTGATTGATTAAGAGAATACTTTTTGAAGAAAGTAATATCATAAGGCTTCATAAATTATTATCATTATTAAAAAATGCTAGTTAAATTGAGGGGAAATTCAGTGAATTACCGAAAAGTCAAATAATAATCAATTAAAATTTTGATAAATCGCAATGAACAACATTAGCGAAAACTATTGAATTGGTGTCAGGAGCTTTTCAACGCTCGTTCATTCATGCACCTATTGCGCCGTTGGAGAGCACAGGACTGTATATAGGAATATGTATTATGTCATAATCAGTGGCAATAATTCAAATGATTATTTGACGAATACTCAGAGTAATAAAGATAGATAGATAGAGGGAGTATATGTCATTTTCAGTAAGCAAATTTTGTCCCCAACATGAACTATCAAATTTGACATGAAGCGCGCGGAAATTAAAACATATCAGTGATACGATATTTCACTCAATTCGCGAGTTTCTCCACAAAGGACGCAATTATTATGATCCATAGCGAATCAACTCAGAATATATTGAGATGAATACCTAAATATATCAGAAATTCAGAAAACAAACTTCAAGCGCGCCGAACGACTTGAAACAATGGAGGACAGTAGGAGATCAATAGTTACCAAACCTTGGATTCCGGCAGGTAGATACTGAAAAAAATTAATATTCTGCATATTATAAATTCGACAATTAGGGAAAATAACGGATTCCAAATATTCAAATTTGCATATTTAATTGAGAATCACTCAAATAAATATATCTCATTCAATATAATATACTATAATATATAATATCATGAAGATATAGTAAACTCGTGGATTTGAAAATATATCACAATCCGACAACGTAATCTAACCATGTTGGGGGACATGTAAAAATTGCGTATACTCCCTCTATCTATGTTTATTACTCTATGGTTTAGACGCATCTCATATCGATCGAATTCGTATTTTTGAATTTATTAGGGAAACAACATTTCTAAACACTATATTTACGGAACCCCAAAGAGTGTTTTGCCCTTTAACGAATCTAACCGCGGCATTTAAGATTCGAATTTTCTCTGCAATTTTGCAGATTTCAAGTGATATTGTGTTTGCAGACGTCCGGACGGACAGAACTGAATTTGAACAAGGATGCGCCATCAGTGGGTCAAACCTTATTTTTTGACGATTCTCTGTTCAAATTTCGATAATTACCACCATCGAATACGAAATATTGCTCACGCAAACACAAAAACAAACAAAAAAGGTTAAAGGGAATTGTGGTACACAAACTTAATGACTTTCGTCATAAAGTATAAAGAATAACTGTGCTAACTTTGCAATAAAAATAATTTCTTCAATTCCTCTAAGTGAGTTTTTAAAATGATTGAAGGCAGAATGTATTTTGTATAATTCCTGAGAAATAGATATTTTAATTTAATTTTTACCTTTTGAAATTTATGGCTAGATTTATTAAGTTGGTAGGTGTTGCGATGTAGCAACCAAAGAGAAGAGAGGATTGTTATTTGATTTTTGAATTCTACACATTCCAAAACTTGGAGCAACTAAATTTTCGCATTTATTTTTTCCCTAAATTCAGAGAATCTTCTGATAAAGAGTCGTAAGAACTGGGCTTTAAATTCAGTTAGCCTTTCAA